>NW_026945642.1:0-42921 GCF_034702125.1 Engraulis encrasicolus | reverse complement strand
GGGTAAGACCTAGCTTACTTAAGTTACTTCCCAGTTGTAATGTACCGAAATTAAAGAAAAAGGGAATTTGGGCTACAAACAGCTACACAGAATGTTGTCTTTGGGGTCGGCGTACCTTGGCAAAACATAATCCATTTTCAGCAATACTCAGTATCAACATTGCATTTGTATGAGAGCTCAGAATGCTCCAATTTTTCATGTTGTACATCTGCGTAAAATATTGTTTGGTTTGTGTCTGCCACACCAAGTTAATCCTCTACGGACATTTGTAAATAACTTGAATGTTTGGGCATCAAATGACATGCAAAACCTTTCCGTTTGACAGACAAACCATGGACGCTGAAGAAAGGCTCCTCGACCCAACTGTCATCCGGAAGATTGAAGATGAAGATTGCCGTGTCGACAGTCATCATGACCATTTTTTTGCTGATCCCCCCAGTTTTTTGAAAAGATTCAGAATACAAAGCTTCTCTTTTTAAATCACTCTTAGAAGTAGACGGTAGGGGTAAACAAACCAAAGTTAACACCTTTCAGTTAGTAAAACATAGCTGGCCTACAGTAGGCAATGACTAACCATCTGGTGTTTTGTATGCTTGACATCAAGATTAAAATGAAATATTCACCCTTATGTTCTGCTTTTTAAACTTGCAAATCATGGAGTGGACATTCTTCCCCAAGCTTGTAAGAAATGCATTACTTCAATCACACAGTGTCTCCCGACTTTTTTTTGTCTCATGTACCCCCTAAGCCTTTTTTTGTCATACCATGAGTACCCCCTCACGCTTTATACTGTATATCTTCCTCTATCCCAGTGTTCCCAACCTTTTTCTTCAGGGACCCATATTTTTACCATTGTAAGCTTTGGTGACCCAATCGGGGCCAGCGCCCCACGCGAGAGGGAGTCCCAGGCGAGAGGGAGTCCTGCGAAACTCATTAGAAAATTGTATTCCTCAATTTGTCTTCATCAAATATAGAATGACTGTTAATGTGTCGCTTACATTTTGTTGCCTCTATGCATATATCAGTTTAAAAGCTTTACTTTGTCATATATTCAACATGGGCTATATGGTATTAAAACGAAACCCCTTAAAATAAAGGGAGGGCTTCGCGACCCACTGTGGATCTTTGCGACCCATAAGTTGGGTCCCGACCCATAGGTTAGGAACCACTGCTCTATCCCAATATGATTATGCTCCATACATTTCTTTTTATTGATACCTGCCAATGCATGTACCACCTGCATTGATTGAAACATATGTGGAAATTTAAACCAATATAACAAATTAAATTTAAACAAAATGTGCGGGCTGCTGTAAAATAAGCATTTATTAACTGTGTTTCATAATTGCAATGGTTTTTGAAGCTGGTTCTGCATATCGGATCCTCTGTGGTGGTAGATGCAGCAGCAGCGTACTGTGCACATCTTCAGCTGTAACGATAAATACAAATCTATTTTTAAAAAATAATTAATGTAACATGAACATAATTGAAGCATATCACTGGTAATAAGAGTAACTATAACATTTCAGTGTAGTAAAAATGTCTACATTTGTTTAAAAGGAAAAACCCATGAACAACCTTCTCAAAAAAGTTTTGGGTGCAGGACTAACAAAGTCAAATGACAACTGAAAATTAAGAGTCTGCTCACCAGCCTCCTGTTTTACTTTATTTAATGTGATGAGCTTTGAAGTGCAGAACTTCATTTCAGTTATCAAATGTTTTTTATTGTCCCATAAAATCTGCAGAACTATGGGTCTGAGACTCACTTTGTGTAATACACCATAGATGTCAACAAGACGTTTGTCCAAGTCCCTTTGTCATGTGAAATACCTGCTGCAGTGTACTCCACGTCTTCAGACACCTCCGCTTAAATAAAAATAAGTGGCATGCTGAAGTGTGATGAGAAATACGTCACTGTTTGGTACACCACACAATTAACATACTTATGGTCGTTTACATTATTTACCTCAACATTAAGTAGCTTGTAACTTGTATTAGTGTCTGTTCATGGAAGAAAACACAATAGATAAGTAGATGGCTGCTCGTGTTTCAAAAGCATGCTACCTAATCCAGTGAAAATCATGGGTGGTAGTTTCATGGATGTGGGCATGCAAATCTGGCCAATAGAATTGTACCCTTGTAAATAATGAAGAAAGTGGCCTACTGACAAACGCTGAGAGTTTACTACCTGATCTATACTTTTATCCAGTCCAATTACTTTTTGCCCTTCAAAATGGGAGGCACATGTAAAAATAAGTGAAAGTCTCCCTTGGATGCAAGCATTGGCTGAGTGTAGTGTAATGTTCATCAACCGGGTACTCATATAGTATCATAGATGGCAGCAGGCTGGTCAGTCTCAAGTTGTGCACTGGCAACAGTGGCTGGTCATTGTCAGGTTGTTTAGGGCCTCTTCCTCAGGTCAAGAGTCAAATCCTTAATGAGTTGACTATGGTGAGACCTGCTGGCCGTTACTGTACATTTTCAGACATCTGTAAAGAAAATGATGACAAACGAAGGGTGATGAGAACAACATATATTTTCATTACTATGTTATTACTAATATATAAACACTTGCAGAGTATGCAAATGATGGGTTGGCCTTACATTGGAAGGACACTGGTCTTAAGTCAAGCGTATACTTTTAGGGATTTGAAACTTAGGCCTTACCTGAACAGTGAGACCTGGCTGTTTATTTCCAGGTGAAGTTTTGGGTTTGTTTGTTTTGCCTACAGAAATGAAACCATGTCACATGAGGATGGGGAAAGGAATTGTGGACTACCCAATTGCACTCGCAGTAGGCCTGCCAATCGTCACATTACTGAAGATTGCATTACTCTATGCACTCGTCACTCAGTAAAGTCAACATTATTGACAGCAATTTGCATACTGGAAACGAACCGTACCAATGTACTCATCATTTCATGCACCAACTAGCAACTTGCAATTTTGGCAACCACAGAAACAAACAATTATTTGACGAGTTTTTCACCGAGAACACAGCAAGACTAGGTGCTTATCCGATGTGGCTGGCCCAGCATAATGCCAGAATGTTAGTGAAATGTTTACAGCATCGTGACTGAATATGGTAAAGGATTTTGGCTACGGTACGGAAGGAGGTGAATCGCATACACCTGATCGCACACCAAACAGACACATTTTGCTTTCAAAAGGCAAAGGCATCAGATTACAATTTAAGTTTACTTGACAAACCGACAAGATCATCAACACTAAAATATCATCAAGCTGGCCTTGGCTAATAACAAGCTAGCATTGTCCGTAACGTTGTTAAAGCTTCAGTCATTATTGGTCAATCAGCCAGGATACAAGCTTTATTTTACTTACCAAAAACCGCAGAGGTCCTTACAGAATACGGAGAAGTACATCCAAAAGTACAACAAAGCATATTTTGTGGGAAGTGTACCAAATTAAATAAGCCAATCGCAGTGATGAAGCGTTGAAAGCAGAGCTTGTTGAAAGTAATCAGCAGGAGAGAGAGGTGCTTCCCCAGGGAGACGCCGCGAGAACCTCCCCTTCTCCTGACAACGGCCTGCCAGTCAATCAAACAATAATTCTAAAGAATGGCAACTTGGCCAATCAACCCAAATAGCCATGCTCCTTGGGTCATTTAAACTATTTTAATAGACTTTCTAAATAAAGGGTCAGCCCTAAAAAAATATCTGGTTGTTTAGCGAGGGAGGGGAGACACCGTTATTAACGAAACATGCGACTCGGCAAGAATTGCCTAGGAACTCCATGGCGTCAAGTCCACCATAGAGAACATACATGAAAAAAGGCGCTCCTAACTTCCTCTTTCCGCCCCAAAATCGTCCCATGTCCCGCCCCGCAGCCGTTGCTTCACAACGCATCGAACAGACCGCAGTCTAGTTATAAAGGAAGTCATGTGGGGGGACTAGCAGGGGGAGGCTAGGTCATGTAGGGGTGAGGACTTAGCAGGGGGAGGGCTATATACTGTAGTATGCAGAGTGGGTTAGGACAGAAACTTTCAGGGCTGAGTTCTCATTTTTACTTTTACAAGGAACAATTAAAATGGCCACAACTTATTCAAATATACCAGAATTCCTATGTGTGAGGCTTCATGGTAAAGCATGAGAATCTCTTACTTTTTTTGGAATATATCACAAAACTCAATATGCTCCATGCTATTACAAACGTTACACAATACATATACTCCTAACATATACAGCATATACTAAGATGAGCAGACTGTATCAATGGTGCAGAAGCAGGCACACTACTAACCACTACCACAAGGCCTAACTAAACCATCGTTGTCTAAAGCAAGTTGCCAATAGGTGCCATGTCATCGTGGGGCACGGGCCCACCTGCAGTCCAACTGGAGGGCAGCATGACCGCACCTTCCTGAGTTTTCGAGGTTGTGGTGGCGGACGTGCAATCTACAGTTTGTTCATCCGGAGAGGGGGGCTGGGGTGGGGGGTGTCTCCCCAGGTAGCACGTCCAGATGTACAGTTATAACACCTCTTGGTTAGTTTGTGGCCTGCAACTGCAGACAGATTTTCTTCCATAGTGTCTGTGTGTAGTCTAAAAATAGCCTCACTTATGTTACAACATTGTACGACACAATGGGACAAGGGAGAAAACAGCCGAGGCCAGCATCTGTGATAATGATGTCCGCCTGTGCGGTAGAGTAAATAATCATATGGGCACACAGTCGTTTCCGTGCTGAGCATATTTCCGAGTATCAACATCCACGAACAGGAGCAGAGCTTGGTTTCAGAGTCGCACATCAAGCCAAGATAGTATCTAGTCATCTGAGCTGGATTAGACCGAGTTTATCACTTTTTGTCTGTGTGATAGAGACCTTGGCTTCTCTCCATAAGCACACACGAAATTCCTGGTGGTCAGATACGTACTTTCTGTAAACTTTGAAACTGTGGAGATGCCTCAAACCGTTCTGCTGCATTCAAAAATATGCAGTACAGTACACAGTATTGCTCTCATGCCATTTTCATAGATGCAAACCTTATTGCCCTCCACATCCCTTGCAGACACACAATGTCATGAATGGGGAGGACAAAATACTTGTTTCTTTTTTGTGAAAGCACCATCTGAGTGCCATTCAAAGTTATTCAGAAATAGTTTCCAGGATCCACGGCCATAGAATGAATAAAGCCCTCTAAGCAGTTTGGTACTGGACAAAAAAAAATGATTGAGTCCTACATAGAGAGTCAGACCAAACATTAGCACATCACCTTAGCATTGGGTGGCCAGAGATTGAATTTTCAGTTCTAGAATAGAACATTATCTTAACTCAGCATCAAACTTCTACTTCTTCTTGCTTTCAGTTCAGTCCGCACCATCGGGCGGTGGCCTAAACTTGTCCCCCTTCGCCTGGCATTAATAACAGCATTAGTGTCTAGCTCTAAGTCCTCTCTCACCACGCCCGCCCGTGCTTAATCCATCTCTCTCCCATCTATAAGGCGGTTTGCAGTGGCAGGTTGACAAGGGTGACAGGGTGACAGGACCATGGGGTGCAGGCTATGCATTCCCTACTCTTAGCAGCTCTCTGATCATCTACGGCAAGCACAATCATACTCCAGTCTTCTTACCACTCTCCAAGAAAAAAAGATCTGGTTTTTATACCTTGAAAATTGGACAGTCCCCTCCTCCCACCCACTTCACTAAGATACAGTAGAGTGGGGTGGTGTGGAGTTTGGGATGAGTAGGGGAGGAGGAGAGGGGGGAGTGGGGTGTGGGGGGAGGTGCGGGTGAACCACCATAGCCATTAAGAAGATTAATGGGCCTCATAATGACTTAATCATAACATGAAGATGAAATTCCATACAAAACCGCAACCCCAAAAAATCTCATGAAATGTAATACTGCTTACGCGGAAGAGGAGAGGAAGATGATGTGTCTGGCAGATTGGCAAGGAGCTGAGAGATGAAAAGTTGGGGTGACATGGCAGGAGTTGGCACTGGTGCTGACACTGAGAGGCGAATCAGCCAAACGCTTGGACACCACAAGAGTGCTGACACATGGGGAAATTTTAACTCAGCAGAGGAATAGAGCGCTGGGTTTAGGTTTAGGTAAGAATGGAGATGTCTCAGGCAGCTGACGTGCTTTGGCTGGATCCCCAAACAAACGCATCTGAAAGTCCCATTTTCTGGGCTATCTGGAAACCTAATCCCTGGACCAATTCTGGGGCCAATTTCTGGGGCCTCTCTCTCCCTGGGCCTGGGCCCAGGACAATGACCCCTTTTGTCCCCAAACACGGCCAGCTTCACCTGTACGTAGCCTAACAGTAAGTTTGCTTTATATGGTTGTCCGCTGTGTACGTAGCCTACATATTTGCTTTATATTTTGTCCCCTGTGTATTTAGCTGCACATGACTTTGGTCTAAAAGCATCAGCAATCACACCGTCTGTTTGTTTGTGTGTTTGTTTGTTTGTTTATGTTCTGTTGACTTTGACTGGTTTTCATTTGCAGGGCTGAGTCATGACAACACCTGGATTGGCCTGAATGACCGCACAGTGGAGCAGGACTTCCAGTGGACCGACAACATGGACCTGGTGAAGAGGATGTTGTAGGAAAATATGTGTGGAAAAGGCACACTGGGACACCCTGCCAGATCAGGGGAGAGTTTCTCACAACATCATAGTCAACCAAGTTAGCAACATACATGGTTGCAATGCAGTTTCCCATTGGAAACCTAGAATGTTGGCTAACTGGTTGGCACGATGCTTACGGAGAAAAATGGGGTCCAGATCAGGCAGCCTTATTCACACCATTATACAACAACATGGCAATCTTGCATGGCCAGACACTGGGCCTATACTACAAAGCTGTTCAGTAGTAAACCAGGTAAGATAAGAAGTATATCACCTAATAGAAGTCCTCACCCCATGATCAGAAAGCCTGTATGCACCCCACACAAAAAAACATGGCAATATGGCAATGTGCATGGCAATATGCCAGTCATGGTGGCATTAGAAACACGGCAAGGAAAACATGAAGAAATGTAAATGTTTCTGGAATAAATCTCAATTACTCAACCAAAACCACAAACTAGGATGAATTGTACAGTACTGCCATTGAAAACTAGTTTGATAAAGAAAAAAAAACTAGCTATTGTATCAGATTTACTTGGAGACTGCATCCCAAATTTCAATGACTTGTCCCTACTTAACCTAACTTGTCATAATAGTGGTGATGTGGAATAATCAGTAATTGCAAAAGAAACAAAAAAAGCAGCAGGCTTGATCAGCTTCCTGAGCTAGACTTCTGCTTTCCTCGCTGTTCTGTTTGCTCTCTTCGCCCGTGTTTACAGAGAGCTGAACAGTGTGTATTTATTCTTTCTGTATGTTTTGAATGAACACTGTCATCATAAGCAGACGTTGTGTCACACAAGGAGAAGTAAAATGCACACACAGGGTACTTATTTGTGCTGAAGAGTCCTGACAGTCGTGTGTGTGGTGTGTGTGCGTGTGCGTGNGGTGTGTGTGTGTATGTGTGTGTGTGTGTGTGTGTGTGTGTGTGGTGTGTGTGTGTGTGGTGTGTGTGCATGTGTGCGTGTCCTGTGTGAACATGTGTGCGTGTTTGTGTGTGTGTGTATGTGTGTGTGTGCGTGTGTTTTTTGTGTTGTGCTGTGTGTGTGTGTGTGTGTGTGGTGTGTGGTGTGTGTGTCTGTAAAAAAACGATTTATAAGCTTTCACCCACATGTGTTTTGTTTGCAGCAATATGAGAAATTGCGTGAGAACCAGCCCGAACATTTCTTTGCGGGGGTGATGACTGTGTGGTGATGATCGCCCACGAGAACGGCAAGTGGAACGACGAGCCTGCAACTACAACCTGCCCATCCTACATCTGCAAGACAGGCACAGGTGAGACACACACACACAACACAACACTAACACAACACAACACAACACAGACAACAACACAACAAACTGCCATAATCTGCAAGAAAGGCACAGGTGACACACACACCACACGCACATTATACAACACAACACAACACAACACAACACAACACCTAACACCAACACAACACAACAACCGCCATACATCTGCAAGAAATGCATCAGGTGAGACACACACACTGCACCATAAACACACAACACAACACAACACAACACAACACAACACAACACAACACAACACAACACAACACAACAACCCTGCCCGTACATCAGCAAGAAAGGCACAGGTGACACACACAAACCACACAACGAAGCTACCAACACGAAAGGCACAGGTGAGACACACATACACAACACAACACAACACAACACAACACAACACAACACAACACAACACAACACAACACAACACTACAACCTGCCCTACATCTGCAAGAAAGGCACAGTGTACACACACACACCGCACATAATATAACACAACACAACAAACACAACACAACACAACACAACACTACACAACACGACAACACACACAACCTGCCCTACATCTGCAAGAAAGGGCACAGGTGAGACACATACACACTCACCCCCTGTCACATAATATAACACAACACAACCACAACACAACACAACACAACAAACACAACCCAACACAACACAACACAACACATCACAACAACTGCCCTACATCTGCAAGAAAGCACAGGTGAGGAAACACACACACTGCACATAATATAACACAACACAACACAACACACAACAACACAACACAACACATCATAACAAACCTGCCCTACATCGCAAGAAAGGCACAGTGAGAACACACAACACAACAGCAACCAACACAACCCAACACAACACAACACAACACAACACAACACAACACAACACAACACAACACAACACAACAACCTGCCCTACATCTGCAAGAAAGGCACAGGTGAGACACATACACACTGCACATAATATAACACAACACAACACAACACAACACAACACAACACAACACAACACAACACAACACAACACAACACAACACAACACAACACAACACATCATAACAACCTGCCCTACATCTGCAAGAAAGGCAAACAGTGAGACACACAGGTGTGTCCTTCAGGGGGTAAAGTGAGCACTGAGTTACCAGGGCCCCATGTATATAAGGGGCCCACACACATCCAATTTATGAAGACCATATGGCTTGGTGTGTGTGGGGGGGGGGGGGGGTCAGTTGGAGCTGATTGTATAATATAATACATAACCATACAGTTACTAGACTGTCCCAAGCTATTCTTATTTTAAAAAATGCGTGATTACTCTCATAAATTCCATAGTTAAACACGATCACTCACATACTATTATTCAATTATATTTTTATTTCAAACAGTTTAACCCATAACTGTAAATGCAGCTCTTCTGTATACGTAGCGCAATATAACATGTTCTAATGCAAGATGAGGGTCTTAGCTTTTAAAATGCAATAATTTTCATGTTTTTATGTGACATCCAGTTATCAAAGGATGTTTCATTTTTGTATATATTTCACCTCGCTGAGTTTTGTAGCATTTGGTGTCTGCACGGGAGCGCTGGCCAAGATGTTGCTGCGGTAAACCACTCACTTCCTCCACTGAATAACTCGAGGCAAATTCAATGTTTATTACGTGCACTTTTAAAGAAATCATGTCACCAATAATGTCAACATTTAGATTAGGCAAATAAGCCACATGAGTCAGTAGGGTTGTGTTTGTTTTGTAGTGCTAGCGGGAGCTTTAAGGCACTTTGCTCCGCATCAGTGCTCCAACTCCGCCATTGCCATTTATAAAATCTAAAATGACTTATTGCCCTGAAATAATATATACCTGTCCTATATCTGCAATTAGGCACAGTGAGTACTCATTACGCGACTGGAGTCAACTGGGCCAACAGACACTGCAACACTAGCCTGTGAAACCAGCGCCACCACTGGACGCAAAATGTTTTGTCTACGGGTGGGTCTGGCCTCGCATAATGATTCATGAAGCCAATTGCCATGAAATCCTGGCAAACCCAATTACACCGCAAAGATGTGTTTGAATCAAAGCGGCAGGGTTTTGAGGAATGTTGTTCTCAGCCGACAATCCTTTCGATGTAATATGCCAATCGAGGCCAACGAACATTAGACAACCACCATTTAGTCTGGTTTATCAGGCTACTGCAAACACAGTAAAAACTAAAATGCAGTGTTGATTCATCACTCAGATAGTCCTCTAGGACCAAATCCACCTGGATTACAACCTCACCAGTGAGAACTAGAAAGCACCAATAAACACACAGATCATGTTTGTGTCAACTTATGTTGGTGTGCAACACACATTCTACAGTTTTTTAATAGCCTCCAACAACTCACAATATGTCTTTATAAGGACATAAATATATAATGGATGTATTATTTGGCCCAGGAGCTATAAACTACTCTGCGTATTCTGTTGCTTGATCAGCAGTAGTGCAAATCATTTGGGTAAGCACGCACAGCATCTTCTCCAAATGTTATGACTGCCAAGTATTGACGAGACGGGAGTGAGCAGTGCTTACAGTAGCCAACTGCTCAATCACATTAACAGCACAAACAGACTCCTCCTCTCCTTCAGCTCCTCATCTGTGTATGAGACAGTGTGTGTGTGTCTAAGAGAAACAGACTGTTAACATACTACCTAGACCAATAGACCGAAGTGAGATAGAATGGATGTAGTCTTCTTGACAGAGTATTGATTTTCTCCAGAAGTCAGGTTGATGTCTAGGAGCACGGGAGCAGCGGAGAAGGTTGGCTATCCCTGTCACCAGAAAACCCTCACTGCTGCACTCTCCCCATCATTCCTTCTCAATGTCTTTCTTTTACTTTCCTCTCTTAGCTTTCCTCACTCTTTTTTCGCCCTCCCTCCTATCTTTATCCCTTTCTCGGTCTGTATATTCTTTGTCTATCCCACATCATCTCATCATATCCCTCCTCCATCTTTCTCTTTCTTCTCTGTTCCCCACTCCCCTCTTATCTTCCTCTCCCTTCTCCTCTCCCTCTTCTCTACGTTTTTCTCAATGTTTTGTACATTTCTCACACCGAGAATAATGAATTCTCAAAAGTCTTGTTCAATTGATACTTTCCTGTGTTACCTGTGCACATGGTCAATCAGTTTTTCCTCATTGTTTTTCGGCATAAAGCAATGCACTCGTCTCGTCCACCATGCCATGGCTGAGATACAATTCCTCAGTGATTTCGTTACATTATCAATTGATTTTGTTCATATCACCTCAAAAAGCTTTGTCACTGAATGCATGCAACTTTCCTCAATCTAATCTGATCAAATGTTAATATAAAAAACTTGAATTTACAACATTTCCCATCCAATCTAAACAACATTTCGCTTCAGAAAAGATCCTCAAGAGTGTACTATTCAATTGACAACATGATAAATTGATTTGACTAGCTTGTCCATTGTTGATTGATGCTCGTTGAGGGCCTAGAGACTGAGTGCTCTCAATTAACAACTGTGATTGAGGCCAGGTCATGTGACCTCTATTTAAGCCTCACCTGACAATAATAAAAATCCACTGCTCATTTCACCACCAAACCTGTGTTTTGGTGCCTGCTCCTTATGTCTTGTCTCCAGTTTGAGAGTTCAGTTCAGTTCTTAATCAGGTTATGGGCCCAGAATGCGCTGCCCTGCGCTTAATTTATGATAGTTTATTGTAAATTGTCCTAGCATTGGCAAAATGAGTGAAAGAACAAATCACGTTGGTCCTCGTTTGGTGTTGACGGAGATGAGAAGGAAACTATGAACTGAGGGGAGACCAAGTTTTGGGCCATCTTCATATATCAGAAGTTGACAGAACACAATTCTGCAAGGCCTGCTGCTAGGTGCGGAGCAGCTGCAACTTGCTGAAGATGCTGCAAAGAAATGCAGAAGCATATCTGAACTGATCCAGTTTCTCGATGAACAGTTTTGTCCTGGTCATGCGAGAGGGCAGCAGATGATGACGTGGAGCAACTTAAAATCCTAGAGAGACAATTAAGCTCGCACGGGTAAGGCCCCGCATCGTGAGTCTGTACACAGAACATACCTCCCTGCAAAAGTTAAGCACTGAGAGTGTGACTGAATTTAATGTCATACTGCACGAGACCTCAAACACTGCACTGAGGAGTGCAGGAGAGGCCGTTAAGTGAATGACTATTAGTATCCATGGTTCTGAAGGAGGGGCTGCCTGAATCTTTTCAAGCCCTTCTCCATTTTGAGTGACCCAAAGTAGAGACTCTCAGTGTTGCTGATTTCAAGACAAAGTTGCGCAGCTATGAGAACACAGAGGGGATGCGCACAGCTGCAAGCACGGACGATCAACGTGATGGGGCCCCGGTCACATCCAAGAGTCCAGTGGTCCAGTGGGCGCAAGGGTGCAGACCAACGGAGAGCGGTGACAGTTGAATGCTACCGTTGCGCCAGCAGGGGCACATAGCAAGTACGGTGTCGTGTTTCCAAAGCGGTACAGTCCCGGGAAGAGTCCACATGGCGAGGAAGGACGCCGGCGACCGCAAAGCCGCAGGACAAACACGGATACGACAACACTTCGCCTTCCAGGCTGGAGAGCGAGTGGATCGTCCGGCCGGGAGGGTGTCAACCAGAAAGGGGTTAATGGTGGACTTCCGGTGCAACATCACACAAGCATCCACCAGCCCTGGCCCAGTTCAAGAGCTTCCGACGAAGAGTTCCAGGCCGAGAACGCACTGTGTGGAGCTGGCTGACGGCACACGGTGTCAGGGGGTACCGCAGAGCGCAGAGGAGAAGCTGAAGTGTGTCTTGTGGACAGTCAAAGAAGGCACAACACGCTAACAATGAAAGCAGGCCTGTACATTCCTTCCTAACCCCAGGACATTTTCTCTGAGAGAGCTCTGCAAACTTCCATGGGGCAACGGGTGATCACAAGGAGGTGAAATGTTCTGCAGTAACAAAGACGGTACACGTTTTTCTCATTCATGAACGATAACAGGTTGTTCTATTTGCCTACTGTGCCTGTGACCAATGACTTGATGAACATGCATGACTTGCCATGAACCTTAAGATGTTGGCATGAGATTTTGGGACACTGCAACTTATAATGTTCAGTAATTACAAAAGTGTGGTTGATGTATGACAATCAAGTGGTGAGACACCCAAGTCTATGCAATGTGAAGTGTGTGTTCAGGGTAAATTCACTCAGAGCAGAACAGGAAGCCTGATGTTGAAGAGCCAAGTCAGCTTTGGAGTTGGTACATACAGACTTATCCGGTCCCATTGATCCAGTGTCTAAGATGGTTATAAGGTAAAACACTTTCCTTTACTGATGATTATTCCAGTGCTAGTGATCGTGTACTTCCCTGAAAACTAAAAGGGATACAGTGGAGAAGTGTTACCAAAGGTTTCTAGCAGATATAGCCCCCCATAACGGGTAAGTTGCTTGCATCAGATTCTGATAATGGTACGGAGTTTACTGGACAGGGTAACCAACACTATACTTCGCCAAAACAGAATAAGACATGAAACATCAGCACCATTCTCGGCACACAAAATGGCACTACTGAGTCGCAACTGGAGAACGCTGTTGACATGGCAAATGCATGCTCGTGGAAGCCATTTCCAAAGGAGTTATGGCCATATTCAGTTCAGACAGCAGCAGTGATTAGAAAAAGAATGAGTTCTCAACAACCGCACCAAACAGACACCTAACTTCATGCTGACAGGAAGGAACCAATGTATCCAGAATGCAGAAATTTTGGTACTTTGGTGTTATGCATATAGGCGAGACAGGAAGAAGCTAGAACCTCACAAGGTCTGACAAAGCATCTTCGTGGTCTAGCTATATAATAACAGCCCAGCCTATATGATCTACAATCCTGACAACAGAAAAGTGACGAAGCCATAGACGGGTGAGGTTTAAAATGTCCAATTAGAGGACAGATGACCGATGACATGACCTGATGACGATAGTTGGTGATCATTACAGCACCACCAACCTGACCAGACAAACCCAAGATGCTTGACATCCCATACAGTACCAGACGAAAGTCCCACCACCACCTGTGATGAAAGCAAACACATTCTTCAGACACCTTCAGTGAAGAGAGGAGGTATCCTGTTAGATGAGAGAAGGAGGCCAGATGTTGTTATGTGAGCGTAGTGAACAATGCACAGATCACATTGATTATTGCTACAGGATGGTAAGTAATGTACCCCAGGACCCTTCAGAGAAGCTGTGACTTCATCCATTCAAAAAGTGGGATGATTGCAATGGAATGAGGAGATGAAATCATTGAAGGATACAACACATTACTCTAACCACTTTACCTGGAGGGCAAGAGGCGAGTGGGGGGGTAGATGGGTGTATGCTATCAAAACCAATGCTGATGGATCTGAACAATACAAGGCCCGGTATGTAGCCAAAGGGTACCGGTAAGAGATGGGTGGTAGATTATGGGAGAAACCTTTCTCCTACTGCTTAACCTTACAAGTGTGATTGTTGATGCAAAAGCTGCTCAAGAAGATTTGATTCTCCATCATATGGATGTTAAAACTGCATACCCTAACATGTCACACTATTTGATTATGAAATTTACATGGAACAGCCAGAAAGCTTATGACGTAAAAACTCTAGACAAATTGAGAAAGTGTGTGTAAATATTGGAGAAATCATTGTATGGGTTTAAAGAATCCAGGACGCAACTGGAACAGAAAGTTGCATGATTATCTTTGTGAAAACAACTTTGAAACAAAATCCAGCTGATAATTGTGTTAACAGAAGAGAAACCGAACATGACAAAGTGAAAGTACTGATATGGGGTTGATGATTTGGTTATTGCTGCTAGTGATGAGATGGCAATGAAAAGTGTCAAGAAAATGCCTTACTGAAAAATTCCAGATGAAAGGATTTGGGCCGACTGAAGATTTTCTGGTATCCAACGTTTGACCAATGTGATTGATTGTGACTATGTCACAGCGAAGTTTAATGTTGATAAATTGCTGACAGGATATGACATGCAAGACGGTAAAACCCAGGCGACACCCCTTGTGAGGTCGAAGCAGAATTACAGTGATTGTGCTGAAAAGATAGTGACCCCAGGAAATACAGAGAAGCAGTGCAGCCAAATCTATCTCAGTCATCGCCACTAGACCGTATTTGAGTTTTGCTATTGTGAGTAAACATTTCACAATATTTTCCAGTGCGCCAACAGAAGAGCATGGACAACTGTGAAACACGTCTGAAATATCGTGAAAGCACAAGTGATATGATGCGCTGTGATACAGGAAACATGATGATGGTTTTACAGTTTGGTGGCTTACAGTGAAGCAGATGGGCAGGAGAATGGCAATTGACCGACGTAGTACAACTGGTTATTGTGTTATCCTATGTAATAATGGTCCTTTGAATATCCTTGGAAGACCAAAAAAGCAACCAACTGTAGCGCTATCAACATGTGAGGCTGAGTACATGGCATTAGCTGGCCACTTACACAGGAATGTCCTGTACCCTTGCTCAAATGCTTAAACACCTTGACTGAAATTATGATATACCAGTGATCTAGAAGGAATACTCAGGGGACAATTGCGTTGGCAAAGAATCCAGGTAGTTCGACAGAGATGTAGAGCAATTGATATTAAATACCATTTTTGTGAGATCTACTGTAAACAATGGTGAAGTGTCTTTGGAATATAGCCCAACAGATCTTAAAGGTTCTGACCTAGCTCACAAAGCCAGCTACAAAAGGAAGCAACTTGGGCCTTTACAGGTCCTCTGTTTGGGTGCTTGCGAACTGAAAGGTGAAATTTTGCTCTTATGCAAATGTTTTTTGTTTTTCCCTTGAAATGTCTTTTGTTTTTGTTTTTCTCTTGTTGTAAATGTGAGAACAATTGGGGTGTTGATGATGCTCGTTGAGGGCCTAGAGACTGAGTGCTCTCAATTAACAACTGTGAATTGTAAGCCAGGTCCTGTGACCCCACTATATAAGCCTCACCAGTACAATAATAAAGAAAATATCTGCTCATTCACCCCAAGCCTGTTGTTGGAGCCAGCACCCTTTTGTCCGTGTCTACCATTGAGTTAGCATATTCTATAACATCCATCAAACAATTGACATCAAAGAATAACCATTCTGCAGGCGCTGATACTGTTCAATGAGACACCAAAAAACAAGGTTTTTAAAGACAAATAAGGGTTTTGATCAAGAGACTCGGTTTTGCAGGTTATACCACCGTGTTTGCCAATTGTTAAAGCTGTTATTGAGAATGAATTATATTTTTGCAAATTGCGAGAGAGATTCGAGAAATGTGCAAAAACCAATTAGGAATACTGTAAATGTTTCACACATTGTCCTCCATCATCCCTGCACTTTGCCTTCTCTTTTTCTCAGTTCCCCTCCTCCTCCTCTATTCTCTCTTTCTCTCTCTTTCCCACTTTCTCTGCCCTCCTCACTTCATTGCTTTCCCTTTTTCTGTCCCATCACTCTCTCCCGTGCAAGAGATGAAACCTGCTTTGTTAGTCACCACTACCGACTTCACAGACTCTTCCTCCACCACGGAAAACGTCTATACGCTACATCTGATTCCCCAAGAAAGAAAAAAGTATTTATACACCTCAATTGACATATACCCCCTTAAGACGCGGCTTTATACATTTGCAGTTACCTAGTATGGGTACTGAACCAAGTCGTGGTGCGTTAAAAAGGGCCCAGTGTTTGTCATACGTTATTCTGAGTGCTATGGTAGTTACATTATCAATGACAATTACAGCGTGCCCACTAAAGGATACGGCGCGCTAAATGGGCTAACCACGAACCCTTGTGACTTTCTCTTTACACACCCAATTTCATTTTGAGGATTTTAGTATTGTGTGCCAGGCCACGTTTTGCCTCTGCTAGTTTTCCTGATTAGAGCAGGGACAGAACTGTTGGTGTGCTACTCTCCTGCATTTGGATATGAATAGTATTCATGTTCATGTGTCTGCATGTCTGAGTTGGGGAGTTGTATTAGGGTGGTAGTGTATGTCAGAGTTTGTAAAGTGAATACTGTGTGTAAATCAACGTTTAGGTTGTGAAATGTGTATACTGTATGTACGGTCGACGTATGTCCTTAAATAGATTCTCTGTAGGATACAGGGTGTGTTAGTTTGTACATGAGTGTGTCCAGTATGTGTTTGTATACATGTGCATATGTGTGTGTGCATGATTCTGTGCGAATGTGTGTTAATGCATTTGCATGTACACATAATTTTATGTGTGTTTGTGTGTGTCCGTGTTCGTGTGTTTGTGTGTACACCATTGCATGCACGTATGCACATGTGTGTGTGGTGTGTCAACACCCGAATGTATGCCCCGTGTGTGTGTGCCAGTCTGAGTAGTCTGTCAGGCAGACAAAGAGAGGCAGATTGCCGAGTGGAGTGAGTGCAGTGCAGTGGGGGAAGACACCGAGTACACAGACAGAAAGTCAAATCTGGCAACGCAGCGAAGCGCAGAGTGCACATCTGCAGGGGCATGGTCAAAGATACATCCACCCAGGGACCTGCAGTGTACAACCCGGGGCCAGGAGGACAAGCATCTGAAAGGGGCCCCAACACAATACAATAAACTGTAATGAGAACCCAATTCTCAAGGTCAAGTCAAATGTTATTTATATACAACATAGCACAATTTCATACTCACATGAGACTCAAGGTGCCTCATAGATCTAAAAAAACAAAAAAAAAAAACATTTAAAAACCTTGAAAAACACATAAACCACATAAAACCCAAATTCTGGTGCTCCCTCTCTCCCGGTGCCCAGAGCAACTGACCCCTTTGTCCCCCTCCATCTGTCCGGCTTCCCTCATCCACCATCCACCATCCACCAGCCCCTCTCCCCCCCTTCCCACCCCCCGCCCAGCATGGTGTCCCTCCTCTCCTGAGCCCAGCATCCTGGGCTGCCTACCTCCAGCCCAACTGCCTCATTAACACCCCCCCCTCCAGCCCCGACTGCCTCATGCCTACCCCCTCCCCCCCCCCTTCAGCATCCACTGCTGCTACCCCCAGCCCCGGCTTGCTCATGCCTACAACCCCCAACCACTACGGATAACCAACACCCCCCGTCCAGCATCCTGCTGCTACCCTTCCAGCCCCGTCTGCCTCATGCCTACAACCCCAATCCTCCACACCCCCGTCCAGCATCCGGCTTCAACCCTCTCAGCCCCGACTGCCTCATGACCCCCTCCAGCAGCTGGTTCCCCTCACCCAGCATCAACCCTGCAAGCGACCTACACCACACCACCCTCCCAGACCTTGACTAACAACCAGTCCCATCTCCTCTCTCTCTCTTCATCCCTCGCCTCCTCCCCCTCACCTCCTCTCTTCTCTTCCTCTCCTCTCCTCTCCTCTCCTCCCCTCCTCTCCTCTCCTCTCATCTCCTCTCCCCTCTCCTCTCCTGTCCTCTCCGCTCATCTCCTCTCTCCTCTCCTCTCCACTCCACTCTCTCCTCTCCTCTCCTCTCCTCTCCTCTCCTCTCCTCTCCTCTCCATCCTCACCTCTCCTCTCCTCTCTCACTCTCCCTCTCCCTCACCTGTTTCTCTTCTCTTCTCTTCTCTTGTCTTCGCTACCTTTTTTCTCTTCTCATTTTCTCCTCTTCTTCGTCTTCTCCTCTCCTCGCCTCTCCTCCCCTCTTTTTTTTTTCCTTCTTTTCCCCCCGGGCTTTTCAACCTCTCTAACACCTGAACCACAGTGCCAACTTTTTTTTTTTTTTTTTTAATCTCTATATAGGGAGTATATGGCCATGCTAATACAGCGATTGTAAATGCATTACATGTTGTTACGAGTTCTAACTTTTGAATAACGTTTCCGATAGACGACCCTCTCAACCAACCACACAAACAACCCCCCACACACACCACACAAGCAACCACCCCCAATCCCTCCCCACCACCCCTCCCCATGCTCCCCCAATTTTCACACATCTCCCTCCTAATCCCAGATGTGATTACTCAGGATGATGCATATACCAACAGATAGAGAGACAGAGTGTGTTACTGGACAGGATGAGGCAGGACAAGCAATAGAGATACAGATGTTTTACTGCCAGGATGAGGGGCAGACAGACAGCAGACAGAGATACAGATGGTTAAACTGCAGGATGAGGGCAGACAGACATATAGAGAGGACAGATGTGGGAGCTACCCATGATGGCCAGCAGTGTTATTCAACCCTTCTGACATCTGAACCAGCAGTGCACATAGTAGCCACAAAAACAATGTGGAGAGACGAACTATATCCTCCGGCTCCCAGACTGTCACAATCTGGTCCGCTACAGGAAAGGAAATGAAGACAAGGAAGAAAGACTTTATTAAAGGTTTAATTGGCAAAGTGGCCAAGACTAACGTTTCACGTTCTCACTTTGAGTCAATTTGACTCAACTTGACTCTGAAGAAGAAGTGAGCACGTGAAACATTAGTCTTGCACTTGCCCAATTAAGAACCTATAATAAGACTTCTTCCTTGACACACTTTCCTTCCTGTAGCGGACCAGATTGTGAAGATGCAGGATCACGGAGGATATCGTTCTTCTCTCCACATTGTTATTTAGCTAACTATGTCAACGGCGGTACATATGTCAAGGTGTGAAACACTGCAGGCCATCCATGGGTAGCTCCACCATCTGTCTCTCTATCTGTCTGTCTGCCCCACATCCAGCAGTAACACATCTGTACTCTGTCTGCCTGTCTGTCTGCCCCTCATCCTGCAGTTAACACATCTGTATCTTCATCTGCTTGTCTCCTCATCTGCAGTAAACCCATCTGTCGCTCTATCTGCTGTCTGCCTCATCTGCAGTAACACATCAGGATTAAGGAGGATATGAGTGAAACTGGGGGAGCATGGGGAGGGGTTGGTGGGGAGGGATTTGGGGGTGGGTGCTTGTGTGTGTGTGGGGGGGGTGTTGTTTGGTGGTTTGGTAGTCGTCAACCGATAACGTCTATCCAAAAGTAGAACGCGTAACAAACATGTAATGCATACAATCGCTGTATTAGCCTGGCCATATACTCCCTCATATAGAGATTTAAAAAAAAAAGAAGAAAAAAGTGCACTGTGGTTCAGGTGTCAGAGAGGTTGAAAGGCCCGGGGGGAAAGAAAGAGAAAAAAGAGGGGAGGGGAGGTTAAGAAGAAGAAGAAGAAGAGAGAAAAAAGAGAAGAAAAGAAAGGTAGCGAAGAGACAGAAAGAAAAGAGACAAGAACAGAGAGGAGGAGGAGAGGAGAGGAGAGAAGGAGAGGAGAGGAGAGGAGAGGAGAGGAGAGGGGAGGACGAGGAGAGGAAGAGAGGAGAGAGGGGAGAGGGAGAGAGAGGAGAAGAGGAGATGAGCGAGAGACAGGAGAGGAAGAGGTGGAGAGGAGAGGAGAGGAAGAGGAGAGAAGGAGAGGAAAGAAGAGAGGGGGAGAGGGAGGAGGAGAGGAAGAGAGAGAGAGAGAGGAGGACAGGTTGTAGTCAAGGCTGGAGGGTGTGTGGTGTAGGTTGCTTGCTAGGTTGATGCTGGTTGAGGGGAACCAGCTGCGTGGGGGCATGAGGCAGCGGGGCTGGAGGTAGCAGCAGGATGCTGGAACGGGGGTGTGGTTGGGGTTGTAGGCATGAGGCAGCCGGCGCTGAGGGTAGCAGCAGGATGCTGGACGGGGGTGTGGTTGGGTTGTAGCATGAGGCAGCGGGCTGGAGGGTACAGCAGCAGATGCTGAAAGGGGGGGGGGGGGTAGCATGAGGCAAGTCGGGCTGGGGGGGGGGTGTCATGAGCAGTCTGGGCTGGAGGTTTACAGCAGGATGCTGGGCTCAGAAAGGAGACACCATCTGGGCGGGGGTGGGAGGGGAGAGGGGCTGTGGATGGTGGATGTGGAATGCAGGAAAGCCGTGACAGTGGAGGGGACAAAGGGGTCAGTTTGCTCCTTGGCCCGGGGAGAGGGAGCCCAGAATTTGGGTTTTATGTGGTGTAAGTGTTTTTCAAGTGTTTTTAAATGGTTTTTTTTTTGTTTTTTTTTTAAGATCTACTGAGGCACATTGAGTCTATGTGAGTATGACATGTGCTATGTTGTATATAAATAACATTTGACTTGACTTGAGAATTAGGTTCTCATTACAGTTTATGTATTGTGTTTGGGGCCCTTTCAGATGCCTTGTCCTGGCCCCGGGTGTCACTGCCAGCGTCCCTGGGTGGATGTATCTTTGACCATCGTGCAGATGTGCACTCTGCTCACGGCTCGTGCCAGATTTGACTTTCTGTCTGTGTCTCGGTGTCATCCCCCCACTCCACTCCACTCCACTCCACTCCACTCCGCTCCTGCCTCTCTTTGTCTGCCTGACAGACTCACGGACTGGCACACACACGCGGTCAATACATACGGTGTAGACACACACACACACATGGTGCATGTCGTGCATGCCATGCGTGTACACCACAAACACACGAACACGGACACACACAAACACACATAAAATTATGTGTACATGCAAATGCATTAACACACATGGCGCACAGAATCGATGCACACACACACATGGCACATGTATACAAACACATACTTGACCACACTCATTACAAACTAACACACCTGTATCCATACAGAGAATCTAATTAAGACATACCGTCGACCGTACATACAGTAATACACATTCACGACCTAAACGTTGATTTACACGACAGTATACACATACATAACTCTGACATACACTACCCACGCCAAATACACTCCCCAACACAGACATGCAGACACATGAACATGAATACATTCAATATCCAAATGCAGGAGAGTAGAACCAACAGTTCTTCCCCCGCTCTAATCAGGAAACTAGCGAGGGCAAACGTGGCTGGCCCAGCAATCAAAAGCTAAAATGACATTGGTGTTTAACAGAGAGTCAAAGGTCGTGTAGCCCCCTTACTGCGCCGCCGTACCTTTATGGCACGGCTGTAAAAGTCAGTTGAAATGTAACTACCAAAGCACTATAATACTATGACCAACCAGGCCCTTTAAGTAACGCACCACGACTTGGTCATTACCAACTGGTAACAGAGCAAATGTAACAGCCGAGTCTTAAGGGTTAATTTCATGAGGTGTAAAAAAAATACGTTTGTTTCTTGTCTTGAATCAGATGTCTGCGTATAGACGTATTCCGTGGTGGAGGAAGAGTCAGTGTCTGTGGTGACAACCAAGACAGGTTTCATCTCTTGCACGAGGGAGATGGGATAGGACAGAAAAAGGGAAAGCAAAAAAGAGAAGAGGGCAGAGAAAGTGAAGGAGATAGAAAGAGAGATAGAGGAGAGGAGGGGAACTGAGAAAAAAAGAGAAGGAAAAGAGCAGGGAGAGGAGGACAAAGAAACATACAGTATTCCACAATTGGATTTTGCACATTTCTCGAATCACTCTCGCAATTTGCAAAACATAATATTCATTCTCAAACAGCTTTAAACAAATGGCAAACACGGTGGATAACCTGCAAAACCGAAGTCTCTTCTCAAACCCTTATTTGTCTTTCAAAACCAAGTTTTTTGTGGTCCAATGAACATATCAGCGCCAGCAGAATGTTAGTCATGTGTCAATAGGAATGGATGTTAAGAACTGAACCACAACTGTAGACAAGACAAAAAGGAGCTGGCACCACACGGCTTGGGGTGAAAATGAGCAGAAATTCTTTATTATTGTCATGATGAGGCTTAAATAGAGGTCACATGACCTGGCATCAATCCCATGTTAAGTTGAGAGCACTCAGTCCCTCTAGGCCTCAACGAGCAATCAATCAACACCCCAATTGTTTCTCACATTACAACAAGAAAAACAAAACAAAGACATTTCAAGGAAACACAAAAACATTGCAAAGACAAAATCAACCTTTTCAGTTTCGGCAACACCCAAACAAGACCTGTAAAAAGGCAAGAAGCATCCCTTTTGTACGGCTTTTGAGTAGGTCAGCAACCTTCTAGATCTGTTGGGCAATATTCCAAAGACACATCACCATTGTTTACAGTAGATCTCAAAAAATGGTATTTTAATATCAATGTGCTACATCTCTGCCGACTAACTGGATCTTTTGCCAACGCAATTAGTCCCCCCTGATTATCTTCGTAGATCACTGGTATATCATAATTACAGTCAGGTGTTTAAGCATTTGAGCAAGGTACAGACATACCTGTGTATTGGCAGCTAATGCAGTACTACAGGCTCACATGTTGATATCGCTACATTTGGTTGCTTTTTTGGTCTTCCAAGAATCAAAGGACATTCTTACATAGGCTAACACAATAACCAATGTACTACGTCGGTCAATAGCATCTCCTGCCCTATCTGCATCACTGTAAGCCACCAACTGTTACCCATCATCATGTTTCCTGTAACACAGCATCTTATCACTTTTGCCTTTCAGATATTTCAGTACGTGTGTTTCCACAGTTTGCCACTTCTCTTCTTTGTTTGGCGCACTGAAATATGTGAAATTTTACTCACAACAAAACTCAAATCCGGTCTAGTGCATGAACTGAGATAGATTAGGCTGCCACTGCTTCACTGTATTGTCCTTGGGTCACTCATCTTTTCAGCACAATCACTGTAATTACAGCTTCGACTTCACAAGGTTCGACCTGGTTTACAGTCTTGCATTCAAACCTTTCAGCAATTTATCAACATAACTTCGCTTGTGACATAGTTCCACAACTCATACATTGGTCAAACGTGATACCTCAAAAATTCTTCAGTCGCCCCAAATCTTTCATCCTGAATTTTCATAAGCATTTTCTGACACTTTTCATTGCCCTCCTCATCACTAGCAGCCATAACCAAATCATCAACCCATATCAGTACTATCCAATTTGTCATGCTTCGTTTTCTCTTCAGAAAACACAATATCAACTGGATTTTGTTCAAAGTTGTTTCACAAGATAATCATGCAACATTCTGTTCCAGTTCGTCTGATTGCTTTAACCCAAACAATGATTTCTCCAATTTACACACCACTTTCTCATTTGTCTGAGTTTTTTACGTCATAGCCTTTCTGGCTGTTCCATGTATATTCAAAATCAATCGGTGCATGTAGGTAGTCAGTTAACATCCCATCTGATGGAGAATCAAATCCTTCTTGACAGCTTTCTGCATCAACCTCACACTTGTAAGGTTAAGCAAGTAAGGAGAAAAGGATTCTCCATAATCCTACAACCCATCTCTTGACTGTACCCTTGAGCAACATACAGTGCCTTGTACTTGTCAGATCCATCAGCATTGGTTTTGATAGCAAACACCCCAACTACCCCACTGCCCTCTTGCCCTCCAGGAAAATGTGGTTAAGTAAATGTGTTTGTTATCCTCAATGATTTCATCTCCTCATCCCAGTTGCATCAACCCACTCTTTGAATTGGATGAAGTCACATGCTCTCTGAATGTCTGGTGTACAATTACATACCATCCTGAGCAATAATCAAATGCCTGATCTGTGCATATCACTCCGCTCACCTATAAAAATCTGGCCTCCTCTCTCTCTAACAGGATACCTCCTCTCTTCACTTAAGTGTCTGAAGAATGTGTTCTGCTTTCATCACAGGTGGTGGTGGACTTGTCTGGCTACGGTCTGGGATGTTCCAGCAACGTTGGGTTTGTCTTTGGTCAGGTCTGGTTGTGCGGTACTGTCACCAACATCAGTCGTCATCATCATGTCATCGGTCAATCTGTCCCCTCAACATTGGACATAAACCGTCACCGCTATGCTTCGTCACTTTCTGTTGTCAGATTGTAGATTCATAGCGCAGGTCTGTCTATCAAAGCCCACGAAATGCCTTTGTCAGACCTTGAGTCTAGCTTCTCCTGTCCTGCCTATATGCATAACAGCCCAGTACCCAATTTCTGCGTTCTGGATACATATGGTCCCTTCCTTAGCATGAAGAAAGGTTACTGTTTGGTGCGGTTGTTAAACATCTATTTCTAATCACTGCGCTGACCTGACAGCATATGGCCATAACTCTCTTTGTAAACTGGCTTTTCCAAGAGTCCATGCATCTTAGCCATGTCAAACAGCCCGTTCTCCAGTTGCGCTCAGTAGTGCCATTTTGTGTGCCGAGTATGGTGCTGATGTTTCATGTCTTATTCTGTTTTGCGAAGTAGTGTTTGGTAACCTGTCCAGTAAACTCCGTACCATTATCAGATCTGATGCAGAGCAACCTCCGATGGGGCATAATCAGCTAGAAACCTTGAGTTGCATCCACTGTATCACTTTTATTTTTTCAGGAAGTACACGAGACACAGCGACTGGATAATTCATCAGATAAAGGAAGTGTGTACCTATACCCATCTGTTATGAAACTGGATCAATGGGACCGGCGAGTCATATGTACCAACACCAAGCTGACTTGGCTCCTCACATCAGGCTTTCTGATCTGCTCTTAGTGAATTTACCCTTAACACACACTTCACATTGCATCAGACTTGGGTGTCCTCACCCTTGATTGTCATACCCATAACCACACTTTGGTAATTTCTGAACATCATTAAGTTTGCAGTGTCCCAAAATCTCCATGCCAACATCTTAAGGTCATGCAAGTCATGCATTGATCAATCACAGTCATTGTTCACAGGCACAGTAGGCCAAATAGAACAACCTGTTATTGTTAATGAATGAGAAACTGTACCGTCTTTTTACTGCAGAACATCTTCACCCTCCTTGAATGATCACCGTTGCTCCCACTGGAAAGTTGTCAGCTCTCACAGAGAAAAATGGTCCTTGGGATAGGTAAGAAAAAAAAAATGAATGTACAGCGCCTGCTTCAATTGTAGCGCTGATGTGCCATCCTTTGCTTGTCCACCAACACACTTCAGCTTCTCCTCTGCGCTCAGCGACCCCTTACACCGTGTGCCGTCAGCCAGCTCCACACCAGATGGCGTCTCGGCCTGGAACCATCGTCGAAGCTCTTGAACCTGGCCAGTCGGTGATGATTTGTGATGTTGCACCGGTGTCCACCAATAACCCCTTTCTGGTCACATCCACCACTCCTGGCCACGATCAATTCTGCTCTCCAGCATGAAGCGACGGAGTTGTCCTCTCCGTGTTTTGTCTGCCGCTGCTGTCGCCGTCCTCCACGCCATGTGGTACTCTTCCCCGGCTGTACCGCATGGAACACGACAACCTTCATTGCATGTGCCCCCTCTGGCCGCAACGTAGCATTCAATGTCACCGCTCTCCGTTGTCTCAACCTGCGCCCACTGACCACTGGACTTCATTGGATGTGACCCGGCCCCCATCACGTTTGTCGTCAGGTGCAGCTGTGGCGCTCCCTCTGAGTTCTCAATAGCTGCGCAACTTTCTTGAAATCAGCAAAACTGAGAGTCTCATCACTTTGGTCCAAAAATGGAGAAGGGCTTGAAAGAATCAGGCAGCCCCTTCAGCACCATGGCAACTTATATAGTCCATCACTTAACCCTCCTCACGCACTCCTCAGTGCAGTGATTGAGGTCTCCTGCAACTGTAAGACATAATCAGTCACACTCTCAGTGCTTAACTTTTGCTAGGGAGGAAAGTTCTGTGTACAGACTCTCGATGCGGGCTTACCCGTGCCAGCATAATAGTCTCTCAGATTTTAAGTGCTCCACGTCCATCATCTGCTGCCTCTCGCATGATCCCAGGACAAACTGGGGGGGGGGGGGGGGGGGGGGGGGGGGGGGGGGTCATCGAAACTGGATCAGTTCAGCATATGCTTCTGCATCTCTTGCAAGCATCTTTCACAAAGTGCTGCTGCATCCAGCACCACAGCAGGCCCATTGCAAGAATTGTGTTCTCAACTTCTGTAAATGAAGATGGCCCAAAAACTTTGTCTCCACAGTTCATAGTTTCTTCTCATCTTCGTCAAACACCAACCGAGACCAACGTGAATTGTTCTTTCACTCAGTTTGCCAATGCTAGGACCAATTCCAAACTATCATAAACGTAAGCGCAGGGCAGCGAGCATTCTGGCCCATAACCTGTTAAGAACTGAACTGAACTCAACTGGGAGACATGACAAAAGGACAGGCACCAACACAGTTTGGGGTAAATTAGCAGAGATTACTTTATATTGTCAGGTGAGGCTAAAATAGAGGTCACATTACCTGGCCTCAATCACAGTTTTGGTTAATTGTAGAGCACTCAGTCCTCTAGACCTCAACGAGCATCAATCAACAATGGACAATCTAGATCACAACAAATTCTCATGTTGTCAATGAATAGTAAGCACCTCTTGATGATCTTTTATAGAGTGAAATGTTGATGTTTAGAAATTGGATGGGAAATGTTGTAAATTCAGTTATTATATTACATTGAATCAGATAATGATTGAGATATTTTCATGCCATTCAGTGACCAAAGCTTTTGATTGATATGACAAAATCCAATGAATAAGTACGAAATCAACTGAGAATTGTAGCACAGCCATGGCAAGGTTGAACAGAACGAGAGTCATTTGCTATACTAGCCGATAAACAATGAGAAAACGTGATTAGACCATGTGCACAAATGGTCAACACCAGGAAGTCCACAATTGAACAAAGACTTTTCATAATCATACATACAGTTAGTTGTGAGTACAGTACAAAAACCCATATGAGCAAAACTGTAAGAGTACGAATTGATATGACGAAGGGATCAGGAAGATAAGAGGGGATAGTGGGAACAGAGAAATGAGAACGATGGAGGGATAATTAAGAGAGATAGAGGAAAGACCAAAGAAAAATAGAGAGAAATGGATAAAGAGTATTTAGTGTGGCAGAAAAAAAAGAGTGAGATACAGCTAGAGATAAAGTAAAAGAGATACATTGAGAAGGCAAGATGGGAGAGTGCAGCATGAGAGGTTTTTCAGTTGACAGGATAGCCTACCCTCCATCCGCTGCTACCCCTTGCTCCATGACGATCACCTGACGTTCTGAGAATAATCAATGATCTGTCAAGGAAGACTATAACAGAGTAACACCCAATCAATCATCACTTGTGTCCTATTGCACTAGGTAAGTATGTTAAATTCTGTTATCTCAGTTAGACACACACACACTGTCCTCACAACACAGATGAGGAGCTGAAATGAGAAGTGAGTACGTCTGTATGGTGCTGTTAATGTGGATGGCCCAGTTTGGCTACTGTAAGTACTGCTCCCACGTCTCCCGTCCTCGTCGATACATGGCAGTTCAAAACATTATGGAGAAGAATGCTGATGCGTGCTAAACCCAAATGTATTTGCACAACTAAACTGCTGATCAAGCCACAGAAATAACCCATAGTAGTTAAAGCTCCTGGTCCAAATAAAACATCCATTATATAATTAAAATTCCTGTATATATACATTATTGTTGAGTTGTTGCGCAAATAAAACTGTAGAAATTGTGTGTGTGTGCACACCAACAAAAGTAGAACACAAACATATTGGAATTTCCATGTGTATATTAGTGCTTTCTAGTATTCACATCTGAGTGAGCTGTAACGCCAGTGTAATTTAGAGGTTCCCAAGAGTACTCTCTGAGTTATGAAAATCAACACTTCAATTTTAGTTTTGATACTTGTTTGGCAGTAGCCTGGAAGAATAAACCATGACGAAATTGTGGATTCTATGTAGTCTGGCCTCTGATGCATAATACATCCGAAGATTGTCGATAGAAACAACCTTCCCTCAAAACCCTGCCCGCTTTGATTCAAAACACAATCTTTGGTCGGTGTAATTGGTCTGCCAGATTCATGGCAATCTGGCTTCATTGAATCATTATCGAGGCAGACCCACCCGTAAGACAAACATTTTGCCGTCCAGTGGTGCGCTGGTTCACCAGCTAGAGTTGCAGTGTTGTTAGGCCGCAGTAGCCTCCTGTGCGTAATGAGTCTCACCTGTGCCAAACATGCAGATGTCAGGAGACCAGTATTATATTATTTCAGCAATAAGTCATTAGATTTATAATGACTATGGGAGTTGGAGCATGATAGCCGGAGCAAAGTGCCTTAAAGCTCCCGCTAGCCACTACAAATCAACACACAACCCTACTGACGTTCAAAGTGGCCATTATTACTAATCTAAAACTGTTGAGAAATTAATTGGTGACAAGATTTCTTTAAAAGTGCCGTAATAACAATTGCATTTGCCTCTGAGTTATTCAGTGAGAGAAGTCAGCACACCGCGTTGTTAACTACCAGCAGTACAACATCTCTGGCCAGCGCGGCTGCCAAGACACAAATGCCTACAAAAACTCAGTCGAGGTGAAGGATATATAACAAAAATTAAAACATCTTTGAATGAATACTGAGTCACATAAAAACATAAAATAAAATTGCATTTAAAAAGCTAAGACGCCTCATCTTGCCATTAGAACAAGTTAATTGCGCTACCCGTATACAGTAATGCTGGCAAATACAACGTATGGTGTTTAAACTGTCTTGAAAATAAAAAGTTTTATAAATGGAATAAAAGTTTGTGATTGATCGTGATTAACTATGGAATTTTCTCTGAGATTTAATCAACGATTTATGAAAAATGAATAGCTTGAAACAGTTCCTTGTAAACTGTATTGTTATGTATTATATTTATACAATCAGCTCCAACAGAGCGAGCGTGGTGTTTGTGTTTGTGTATGTGTTGTGGTTGTGTTGTGTGTGTGTTGTGGTTGTGTTTTTTAGTACTATGTTTATATAATGTGCGGTGGTGTGTGGTGTTGTTCACCTGTGCCTTTTCTTGCAGATGTAGGGGCAGTTTGTTGTGTTGTGGTAGTGTTGAGGTTGTTTTGTGTTGTGATGTGTTGTGTTGGTGTTGTGTTGTTTTGTGTTGTGTTGTGTTGTGTTGTTGTGTTGTTTAGTGTTGTGTGTCTCACCTGTGCCTTTTTCTTGCAAGATGTATGGCAGGTTGTTATGTTTGTGTGTTGTGTTTGTGTTGTGTTGTGTTGTGTGTTGTGTTGTGTTGTGTTGTGGCTGTGTTTGTGTTGTGTGTTGGTTTGTTGTGTTGTGTGCTAATATGATGAAGCCTTGTGTGTGTGTGTCCTCAACCTGTGCCTTTCTTGCAGATGTAGGGCAGGTTGTTATGATGTGTTGTGTTGTTGTTGTGTTGTTGTTGTGTTGTTGTTGTGTTGTTGTTGTGTTGTTGTTGTGTTGTTGTGTTTTGTTGTTGTTATGTTGTGGGTGTTGTTGTGTGTTGTGGTTTTGTAATCGTGTGCATGTGTGTGTGTGTGCTCACCTGTGCCTTTCTTGCAGATGTAAGGGCAGGGTGTTGTGTCTGTGTTGTGTTGTGTGTTGTGTTGTTTGTGTTGTGTTGTGTTGTGTTTGTGTTGTGTTGTGTTGTGTTTGTGTTGTGTGGTGCTTGTCGTTGTGTTGTGTTGTGTTGTGTGTGTGTGTTGTGGTTATATTATGTTGCAGTGTGTGTGTGTCTCACCTGTGCCTTTTTCCTTGCAGATTGTAAGGGCAGGTTGTTAGGTTTGCAGGGCACGTCGTTCCACTTGCCGCCGTTCTCGTCTCGTGCGGCCGATCATCACCACATTTCCCAAGTCCTCACCCACTGCCTCGCAAAGAAATTAAATACCGGCTGGTTTCTCAAAAAACGCACAGTTTCTTCATATTGCCTTTGCAAACAAAACACAGTAGGGGAAAAGGAAGAAAAGCTTAAAATTTTTTTTTTTTAACAAAAACACACACACACCACACTACACAAACGGCCAAACCCACACACACACACACACAGCACACACCCCCGACACACACACACACACACACACACAACCGCCTTGCTGGCGGCACATCGCGCGCGCGCGGCACACACAGCGCCACAACGCCCCCACCACACGGGCGCGACACATGTACACACAGGCACGCAACATCATGGACACACACACACACACACACACACACTACACACACACACACACACACACACACACACACACACACAACCCACACACACGCACACCGACACATACACATCGGCACGCCCACAGCACATGCACGCTCGTCACATCCCGCCCGCACGCTCGCCTACGCACGCAACACGCACACCACACACACTGTCAGAATCTTCAGCACAAATAAGGGTACCCTGATGTATGCATTTTACTTCTCCTTGTGTAAAACACAACGCCTGCTTATGATGACAGTGTTTTCATCCGTCAAAACATACAGAAAATAATAAATAACACACTGTTTCAGGCTCATACTGTACAACACGGGCGAGAGAGAGCAAAACACAGAACAGCGAGGTGGAGGAAAATAGAAGTCTAGCCTCATGGAAGTCTGATCAAGCCTGCTTGCTATTTTTTGTTTCTTTTGTAAAAACCTGCAATTAACTGATTATTCCACATCACCACATATTATGACCAAGTTTAGGTTAAGTAGGGACCCAAGTCAATTGAAATTTGGGATGCAGTCCTCCAAGGGAAATCTTGATACAATAGCTAGTTTTTTTTTTCCTTATTCAAAACTAGTTTTTCAATGGCAGTAACTGTACAATTCATCCTAGTTTGAAGTAGTTTTTTGGTTGAAGGTTAAGTTTGATAGTTATTCCAGAAAAACATTTATATTTTCTTCAATGTTTTCCTTGCCGTGTTTTCTAAATGCACAAACCATGAACTGGCATATCTGCCATGCACATTGCCCATATTGCCAAGTTTTTATTTTTTGTGGGGTGCAATTACAGGGTCTTTCCCTGATGTGGGGTGGAGGGTACTTCCTTATTAGATGATTTACTTCTTATCTTAACCTGGTTTACTACTGAAACCATCTTTGTAGTTATAGGCCAAAGAACTGGCCATGCATATTGCCATGTTGATTGTATAGTGGTGTGTAAACAGACTTAGCCCTGAATCTGGACGCCCATTGTAATAACCCCCCCCCCCTTTTTTCCTCTCGTAGGGCATTGTTGCCAACCAGTTAGCAACTTACTAGCAGTACAGGAGTTTTCCCCAATGGTTGAAAACTGCATCATACAACCAAGTAAGTTTGCTAACTAAAACGATGTTTGGTTTGAGGAAAGCTCTCCCTGATTCTGGCAGGTGTTGTCCCAGTTTGCCTCTCCACCTCACCAGTGGTCCATTTGGTTGTCGGTCCACTGGAAGTCCATGCTCCCACTGGTTCGGTCATCTCCAGTCCAATCCAGGTGTTGTCATGACTCAAGCCCTGACAAATGAAAACCTCCAGTCAAAGTCACTGAACAGAACATAAAACAAACAAACAAACAAACAAACAAACAAAAACAAAAACAAACACACAAACCCAAAAAAAAAAAAAACAGAAACGGTAATGATTTGCTGTATGCTTTTATTATACCAAAGGACAAGGTGGCAGTACGAGTCAAACCATACACAGTCGGAGGACAAAATACACAGCAAACCATAATTTTAGGCTACATACACAGGTGACAACATATAAAGCGACAAAACACCATACTGTAGGGCCTCACGTACAGTGGAAGCTGGCAGTGGTGGGGACAAAGGTGGTCAAAATTGTCTTGGTGGCCCAGGGGAGAGAGAGGTCCCCAGAATTGGCAACCAGAATTGGTCCCAGGATTAGGTTTCAGAAAGCCCCAGAAATGACTTTCCAGAATGCTTTTGTGTCTGGGATCCAGCCCAAAGCTATCGGCTGCCCATGAAACCATATCCTAGCAACCTAAACCTAAAACCTAAACCCAGCCGCTCTGTTTCCCTCCCCTGCTGAGTTTAAAAGTTCCCACAATCATCGCCATCTCCGTGTCAGCAACCAGTGCCAACTCCTGCCATGTCACCCTCTTACAACTTTTCATCTCTCAGGCTCCTTGCCAAGCTGCCAGACACATTCATCTTTCCTCTCCTCTCCCCCCGTAGCAAGTAATACATATCATGAGATTTTTTGGGGTGCGGTGGAATGGAAATTTCAATCATCATGTTACTGAATTAAAGATCATTATGAAGGCCGCATTAATAATCTTCCTTAATGGCTAATGGTGGGTGGCAGCACACCGCCCCCCCTCCCCCCACACCCCACTCCCCTCCTCCTCCCCTACTCAGTCCCGAACTCCACACCACACCACCCCACTCTACTGTAATCTTGAAGTGGTGGAAATGGGACTGTCCAATTTTTTAAGGTCAATTAAACCCCAGATCTTTTTTTTTTGTCTTGGAGAGGGGTAAAGAAAATGACTGGAGTAAATGAATTGTGCTGCCAGTAGATGATAGTAATTTGGCTAAGAGTTTTTGGGAATGCATAAGCCCTGCACCCCATGGTTCCTGTCACCCTGTCCCACCCCCTGTCAACCTGCCAACTTGCAAACACCGCCTATATAGCTGGAGAAGAGATTGGATTAAGCCACGGGCACCGGCCTTGTTGAAAAACGAGCCGACTTAGACGCCTAGACACACTAATGCTGTATAATCTAATGCCAGGCGAAGGGGGAGGGAAAAGTTTATTGGGCCACCTCCGCCCGATGTGCGGACCTGAACTGAAGCCAAGAAGAAGTAGAAGTGAGGAATGTCTTTGTAGAAAGATAATGTTCTATTCTAGAAACTAAAATTTCAATTCAAACTCTGGCCCACCCACATAGCAAAAGGAGTGTGCTGAAGTTTGTTTCTGAGCGGTCTACTGTAGACTCAATCATTTTTTTTTGTCACAGTACCAAACAGCTTAGAGGGCTTTAATATTATGGCCGTGGATCCTGGAAACAGTTTCTTGAAAACCGTGTGAAATTGCACTCGAGATGTTGCCATTCACAAAAGAAAAAAAAGTATTTTTGTCCCTCCCCATGTCCTGACATTGTGTGTATGCAGGGATGCTGGGAGTGGCATAAGGTTATGATCTCCTTGAAAATGGCTGAGAGAGGCAATACTGTGTACTGTACTGCATATATTGGAATGCAGCAGACGGTTAGAAGGCAAATCTCCCACATGTTTTCAAAAGTTTACAACAGAAAGTACAGTATCTGGCCCCACTCAAAGGGATAATATGTGGTGTGCTTATGGTAGGAGAAGCCAAGGTCTCTACACACAGAGAAAACTAAAGTGAAAGACTCCGGTCTACAGCGTCCAGCAGCAGACTAGAATACGAATACATGGCCTTGAAGATGTGCGACCTTCTGCAACACAAAGCTCATGCTCTGTGTGTGAGCTGTTGATGCTCGGAAATATGCTCAGCCCGGAAAACCGGTGCTTGTTGTTGCCCACGTTATGCAATATTTACCACTACGGCACAGCGGGACATCCTTATCGCAAAGATGCTGCCGTCGGCTGTTTTTTCTCTCCCTCTCTCCCATTGTTGTCTGTACAAATGTAAAGCATAAAGTGGAGGCTGATCTTTTAGGGACTACAGCACAGACGCTTTGGAAGGAATAATCCTGTCCCCTGCAGTTGCAGAGCCACAACAACCAGAGAGTTGATCATATACTGATACCCACTGGACGTGCTCCCGCCTGGGGAGAGTACACCCCCCCCACCAGCCCCCCCTCGCCAGGAGGACAAACTGGTAGATTGTCACGTTCCGCGCGCAAACCACAACCCTCGAAACTCAGGAAGGTGGCGGGTCATGCTTGCCCTCCAGTATGTCTGACTGCCAGGTGGGCCCGTCCCCACGAATGGACAATGCACCTCATGCAACTTTCTTTATGACACACACGAATGTGTTAGTAAGGCCTAGATGGTAGTGGATAGTAGTGTGCCTAGCATCGCCCCATTGATAAAGTTCTGCTACCTCCAAAGTATATGCTTGTATATTTTAGTAGGTGAATATTGGTGACCCGAACGCCGGTTGGAAAAAAACACCACTGTCAAGTAAGGCCCTGGAGGTGAAGCATATTGAGGTTTAGTTTTATTAATTTCCAAAAAGTAGAGAGTTCAAACTAAGCATTACCATGAAGCCTCAACACATGGGAATCTGGTAATATATTTGAATAAGTTGTGGCCATTTTTAAATATGTTCGACTTGGTAAAAAGTAAAAAAACAGAGAACTCACCAGCCCTGAAAGTTTTTCTGTCCAACCCAACACCTGCATACTATATATCCCGCCCTCAACCCCCTGCTAAGTCCTCCCCCTACATGATGACGGTGAAGCGAGTGCTTTCGTGCTGTGAGACCTCGAAAGGGAAAGCAACAGGGCCCGGATGGTGTACCATGGTAAGGTGCCTCAAGGCATGTGCGGCCCAACCTAGCACACAGTCTTCACTGTACATTTTCTCAACCTGTCCACCTGAAAACAAGCCACCATTCCCAGCCCTGCTTGAAATCCTGCCACCACTCATACCGTGTTCCAAAGAAGGGCATCATACTACTTACCCACCCTCAGAAGACTTTGTTGTCGCGCCTGTTTTAGCACTCACTCCAGTAATCACCAAGTGGTCTTTGAAAAACTTGTGCTGAGGCATATAAAGGCCAGCCTCCTCCCAACCCTAGACCCTCATCAGTTTTGCATACCGGGCAAACAGATCCACTGGAGGATGCAATAGCCATTGCTCTCCACTCTGCACTGAGTCACCTGGAAAGACAAGGAAGGCTACGTCAGGATGCTCTTCATCGATTATAAGCTCAGCTTTTAACACACCATCATTCCTGACATTCCTAATCCCCAAGCTGAGACATCTAGGACTTCCATCATCCACATGCTCCTGGAGCAAAGATTCTTCCTTGTTAATCGTCCCCAACAGGTGAAACTAGGTCACCATCTCTCAACCACCGCACCCTCAGCACCGGCTCGCCCCAAGGATGTGTGTTGAGCCCACTTCTCTACTCCCTCTAACACGTTTGACTGTAGCCCCATCCCACCCAGAGAACATCATTGTCAAATTTGCAGATGACACAACAGTGGTGGGGCTGATAACCGAGGGAAAGGAGGAGGCCTACAGGGATGAGGTCCTGAAACTTGGAGAGTGGTGTGCATCCAACAACCTGGCCCTGAACATCTCCAAGACAAAGGAGCTCATCCTGGACTTCCCCGGCGGAACACAAAGATGCTCCTGCCCCCCCTGTACATCAATGGAGAACGTGTAGAGCAAGTGAAGCTCATTTTAAATTCCTAGGTGTACACATCTCCGCTGATCTCTCCTGGTCGACTAACACCTCGGCTCTGGTAAAAAAGGCCCAGCAGCGATTGCACTTCCTCAGAGTAACTTAAGAAAGAACAGTTAGACTCAAGCTTGCTGGTGACCTTTTACCGTTCCACCATAGAGAGCCTGCTGACCTACGCAGTGTCAGTGTGGCACTCAAGTTGCACCAGAGAAATTAGAACACAGGGGAGAAGGCTCAGTCTCATTGGTTCCCATTGTAGCCAGTTAGCTTTGCATGCATACTGCAGTAACGAGCGTAGGCCAGTCCTTCATGTGGGAAAATGTATGGAATGGAAAGGGGAATCCATGCTAAATACATTGCTACTGCCATTTCCAGTCATCACAAATATTATCAACAAAACATTCCTGGTAAGCACTATGACTGTTGTTTAACAATAGGCTGTATTGACAAATCGTTCAGGTGTGTAGTTTTACAGCAGGTTAGAAGATTTCAACCTGTACTCACTAGCATCGTGCTAATGTTTATGGGTTTGGCCCCATAAAAATTGAGCTTTGTGACCCAGTATATAATAATCTAGTGGCGCAAAATAATCGAAACGCTACTCAAATGGGGTCTTATTATTTCTAGCTTCGAACTTAATATTAATATTTTAGGACAAAAAAAATAAAAAATCACAAAAATTACAATAGTAGAGAACTCCATTGACACTCATTCAATTTTCACTGTCCCGTGGTTAGGGTTAGCCAAATTGTGGCTAACAGGAAGTTCCGTGAGTGAACAGCCCTGGTTACACTGAGGCTGACAGGAAGAGACTGCAGAGGGTGACCAAAACAGCACAGAAAATCATAGGCTGCCCCCCTGCCTCCCATACCCACCATCTACAACTCACGCTGCGTAAGTAGAGCCAGGAGTATCATTAAAGATCCCACACATCCTGGCTTTCATCTCTTTACACTGTTGCCCTCTGGGCAGGCGCTACAAGGCATTGCCAGCCAGAAACCAATAGGATGAAGAACAGCTTCGTTCCCCAAAGCTGTTACAACAATGAACACACACTTACTGGACAATGTTCATCTATAAAGGACTGTGCACTACGTAGGGAAGCTAAAATCTCGATATTAAACGTTGATAACTGACAATAAAGGCTTTCTATTCTATTCTATTCTATTCTATCTATTCTATTCTATTCTATACATGACCTAGCCCTCCCCCTGCTAAGTCCTCCCTCTACATGACATCATGCTAAACCCTCCCACCTACCATTCAAGCTGTCACAGGCTGTCAGACTGATAGTGATTGACAGGCCAGAATTGCAGAAACTTTCTTTATACACACAGATGGTTAGTAAGGCCTAGTGGTTAGTAGTGTTTTGTAAACAAGACTGCAGGCTTCTGACGGGAGCTAGAGAACTCGTCTTTTTTCCCTTATGTTCTATTTCATGTACTTCCTTTGGATAACATGACAGTTCAAGGTAATATGACTAAAACAAGTTGCAGACTTCCACTTTAACAACATACATATATATTTTAGGGCTTACCATTGACAAAGTTCTGCTCGTCCAGGGAGCGGATGCTGGCCAGGTGTCCGTTGTGCTCTCTGCAGTCCTTCTCCGCTTCCTCCCAGGTGTGGCGCTGGGTGAAGTACCTGTAGCAGTGGCCGTGGAACTTACGCCAGTTGTGATCGCAGCCCTCCGTGTCTGAGAGGAGAGGAGAGGAGAGGAGAGGAGAGGAGAGGAGAGGAGAGGAGAGGAGAGGAAAGGAGAGGAGAGGAGAACTGGCATTTTAGCTTATTAGTTTTAGTTTTAATTTAATGTAATGTTTATTTGACAGGGACAGTGCACAACAGACAATTGAACCAGATTCCACAAGGCTAATTTTCATAGTCCCTGGACAGGAATTGATGTTACAGTCAGATGATTATAATTAATATTATTATATGGTGTGACGTCATCGGTCGAATGCTCCATTCATTTCAACGGGGCTCCCCAACGTTGGCACGTCTGTTATTTTTCGATAACGGACGGGTTGGTCTATAACAGACCGCTGTCAATGGCAACAAGACTTTTCACTGCTAAAGCGGACTTTTCAACAAGACTCTAATCAGCTGCTGTGATAGACAACACCTGTTGTCCTGGCTACCTAGCTGTGGCCTAGCGGTGTTCCGCAACGGCACTGTTTTGTTTTGCGCAGCAACAATCTTAACATTAAATAGGCCTAAAGAAATGTCCCCGCCATGTGTGAATCATTTAAGTAGGCAATATCCATATAATAAGCGGGTTAACTTTCGGCGAGTCCGCTCCGCGTCGGGGTCTAAAGATTCTCTCTGTTGTGCTGCTATTTCACGGTAGCGACCTTCTCGCCGAACGTTAACCCTTACATAACAACTTGCGGAAAGTGGTTCCAATTTATGTTACAGTTCCCTTTTCATTAATTAGGTGCTAGTGTTGCCAGCTGTCCCGGTTTTAGCTGATTTTCCCAATTTCATCATAGACACCGAATGAAGGACACCATTGCTTACTACCAAAAGGTAGCCTGGCCGCGCCAAAAACCCCTACAGCAAAGCTGTGCCCCCGGGAGCAAATTCATTTTGCGGCCACTAGGGGCGTCTAGATTTCTAGGCTAACCAAAAGGGTCAATTGGGTTAAAAATGTCCAAGGTGGCAAACCTATTAGGTACAATCTCTCACAAAGTATGCAATAACATGTAACACGCACTGTACCTTCGGATCAAGTATGTGCATTAGAAACAGATCACACATTCAAACATAAATACAGACAAATACATGAAGACAAACCACATAAACTCTCTCCTTTTAATGTAGACACAGTAAATCATTGTATTCCTATCATCTGATGTGGAGTTAAGTATCTTATTATTAGTATCAATCTAAATAATGTAAGTGTTCTGTTATACAAGACTGCCAGACTACAAGACTGTGCCAAGGAAATATGTGAAAAAAAGAGAAAACAGGTAAAGGTGACATTGTGTTTTTTTATGAGACACAAAGGCTGCCAGTGACAGCTGATACAGAATAACACCTAGCGCGTTGTTGCTAGCTGATCAGCACACACATGCACGCACACACGTACGCACACACAGACACAGACACAGACACACACAGACACACACAGACAGACACACACACACACACACACACACACACACACACACCGGAACACACACACACACACACACACACACACACACACACACACACACACACACACACACACACACACACACACACAAGGAGAGAGAGAGTGAGTGAGAGAGAATCTCTCCCTCTCACTTCCTCACTCTTTCCTCTCTGTCACTGTCAGACAGTCCTACCCCCTGCCGCCACCTAGCTCCCTGTATGCTGCTCAGTTTGAACTCCTGCAGCTTGACATGTCTGCGCCTGTTTCATTTCCCTCTCCACCAAACGCACCCCCCCCCACCAAACACCCCCCACACCCCCATCTGTAAGACCCAGACTCCCCCTCCAGACGACCCCCCCCCTCCACCGCCCCCACACCCCCATCTGTAAGACCCAGACTCCCCCTCCTAATCCACTGAAGCGAACATCACGAGGAAAAAAGCTTAGCCGCCCCGTAAGAAACCAGCACCTCTAATCTATTCAAATGACAACAATCCGCACAAAATGTCTTCCGGTGCCACGCTAGCTAGCAGGCTAATTAAGCCCTGTCACCCCGCTGTCAGCGCGGCCTCGCGCCAGGCCCACGCGGAGGGGGTAGACGAGACGAGCGGGTGGTGAAGGGGGTGCAGACTAGAGGTGGTCGCGTGGCGGTCTCCCCTGTCCAAGAACCAGACACAGAGGCAGGGAACTTACAACAGGGAGCTACTACAAACAGGTCACTTGTCCCAGGCCCAGGGAGCAAGGGGGCCCAGTATTGGGTCCCTATTATTACATGGTATGTATTGGATGGGGTGTCGTTTTAGATGACTGTCCTGGGCCCAGCTAGAGCTGTCAAAAGGCCCCTGCCCAAAGGTGATCTACCCTTCCCTCCTGTCTTGTGCCATGTAGGGTACACTGTAAAAAAAATATCACAAGTTTACCAACTGCCTCAGAATTCCAAGTTAATTCTAGTCCTTACTGTAAGAAGTGTGAAGCTTTGATTTGCTGATTTGTGTTCAAACAACGCAACTCCACACAACTTACAATAAATACTCCAATTAACTTCTGAGGCAGTTGGTAAACTTATAGTTTCAAGTTAAACCATGCTGTTGCCATTGCAGTGTATAGCAGAATTAATTAACTATTCACACGTAAGTTATCATGACTTATCACTGATGTCATTTTTTACAGTGTAGTTGGTTGAGGAGGTATCAACACCACCTAGCCCTGGCACCTTCTTTAGAAAGTGAGCAAGGGGGCCCTGTCGTAGCCAACCGGTAGGGCACTCGTCTACCATGCGGCTGACCCGGGTTCAATTACCGGCCCGGGTCCTTTGCCGGCCCTTTCCCGTCCCTCTCTCCCCACTCGCTTCCTGTCACCACATTCACTGTCCTACACTCAAAAAAACGATTCTAGCTGGTTGTAAAATTGACACAGGTGCTGCATGCAGTTTTAACTCAATGTTGTCAGTTTAGTGAAATGAAAATGAAAATATCGTGTTAGATTTACTAGGCAGATAGGCCTAGCCTATTTATAGATTGTGTTATGTTGAAAGAACCCAACGCAGTCAGGCAATTTCTTCAAACTACCCAGAATGCCACGCTCCAGCTTTTCAAATTGCAGGAAGGCGCGAGGACTAAACAGACTAGTTTGCCTGCAAGGTAAGGACATCACTTCCAATAAATCCTCAAACATGCTCTAATGTGTAATGTGTTAATATCACAAGCTTATTTTGCTGCTGCACATGATATGTTCAAAGGTTGATGTTATTGATTTGCCAACATTGTTGGGTAGTCGGGCAACATGCTGGATGTAGCTTTACTAGCATGTTCTGGGCAGAAACACGGTGTCCACCTTCTTCTTGCAAAGTGTAGGACGATAAGTTAAACAATATTTTAGGTTGTTTTTTTTGCTTATAGCCGCCGAGCTGGTGTTTAATGCCCTGTATTTCATGTCAAACGTGTCGACTGTCACTGCGCATTGTTTGCTAGCGAGCTAATTTATTGGATGCCTGCCACCAATTCCCTTTGAATTCAGAGGGAAATGATAGCCTAACTCTGAAGCAAAAAGCTTGGTGTGTGCCATTCCTCCGGTGAATTTATGTCATATCATCTCGGCAGGGCATTTGTTTACTAGGCAAAGCGTAACAAATTGTGATTTTAAGGAGAGATTCACACTAGAGTGTGGGCTGGACGAAAGCGAGAAGACTGGGGTCTTTCTGTTTAATTTCGGCCGCCGGTGTCAGCCTTTCACAACGACAGCATTTGGTGTGCGCGACCAGTCCTGTTCAAAATCCCCTCTAGCTAGAGGTAGAGCTCTAGACTCTGGCCGAGACCAGGCAGAAAGACGTCTCGCTGCCGTTCTGCCACGCTCTTGTGTGAATCTGGCCCAAGGAAAAGAAAATCCTAATTACAACTGGTCTACATTGCGTCCTACTATATCATTATGCGCGTGCTCCGATGTGTTTGAGTTTATGAGCAAGCCTTTATGCGTTGCTTTGTGGACAGTGGCTTTGAGGCGCATTTAGGGAAATCAGTGGAGTGCGCTTTGAAATGCACTATGAGGCGAGCCGTCATAAAGTTCGTCAGCTTCAATGTTAACCCAATCCACAGTCAGACCAAAAACAGTTCTAAGCGGGTTCTGAATACAGACGTGGCGTGTAGTCAATCCGCCTGGCTAATAAACTGCTGTGCTTTTTTGAACGTTGCACACCTGCGTAAACTGTAAGCTGCAATGAATTAGACGCCAAGTTTAAGCTACTTTATTTATGTATGCTCACTTAACCAAGAAGCCTAAATAAGGCAGTGGCCTGTTAATTCAAAATGACTCTCTAACTTTAAAATAAACATTGATTACCATAGTGAAAAAAAAATTTAACTGTAAAAAACTGTGTGGTAACATTTTGATACATATAATCAATTACTGATTAATTTTGTTATATTTATCAGAAAATAGTACCACGTGATATGCAGTAGCCATGTTTGGATGCTGGCAAAAGATGCAAATCTGGGAGGATTTCAGGGTACGTTTTTAACGCTAATGCTTCAATGTTAGGCTGAGATGAATTGTAATGCAGTGTATTTCCCAACCAGGGGTAGGCCTACGTGCTACCACTAGGAGTAATGTTTTATTTTATGAATAAAAACAAATGTATGGTCCATGAGATCATATTAGGGATAGAGGAAGATATGGAACAGGAGGTGGAGGTGGTAACTCATAGTATGACATGAAAATGCAGTTGCCGTTGGTCATAAGACCCTATACATCAGTGGGATGTTTGTGACCAAAGGGAGGAAAGGGCCAACATTTCTGCAAAGCAGACCTACTTCCTCCTCTGTCAAAAATAACTGCCATATGCAAATGCTTCCTCAGCATACACAAACCCCTTGTATTTGGAAAACATTTTTGCCTCAAATAAAATTTTTAACGATTCTTCTTCCTCCCAAGCCTGTGCTGTGTTTAACTATCACATACTTCATCAGATGTATCCGTAAAACAGCCAATCAGTTACGGGAGACGTGCGGTTTCTGTATACGGTTTTCAGACACGTCCATGACTCCATTGCCTCGCCTAATTCTTTGTGTACAAACAAAACATGAGGGCGGGGCTCCCCAAATGGAAACAAGACATTCAATCTCAGACGGGGCATTTTCACATTCCACAAAAGCAAGTACCCACTTCCCGGATTCCAATACAAATGGAGGCTGAACAAAACATTTTGAGAACCCCCAAATTATGGCAAATTGTGTCCAATTCTGTATTATCAAATCAGAATTAGACAATGGTCTTTTCCCCGTGTGCGTATCAAGATCTATTCTGGGACCACGTAAGAGGACAAATAATGCATGTCACTCACAGTGTCTGTGAGTCAGACCCTGGAGAGCGCTCCTGGCTTGTAAGCCCATGCACACGCAACTTCCTTCCCTACAG
>NW_026945641.1:37500-42940 GCF_034702125.1 Engraulis encrasicolus | reverse complement strand
ATACCCTACACTTTCACTTCTATTAAGGTTAGGCTCTCAGTGTGTCGTATGTGTGTTCGTGTGTGTATGTATGTGTATGTGTATGTCATGCGTGCTTGTGTAAAGGGGTCGGAGTCGTGTATGTTTGTGTTAGGGGGGTTGGGGATGTCTAGCTGCCTTGCTTCCTCTTTTGAATGCTGGTTCCCCTCCCCTCCCCATTTACCCAAATGTGCTACTCTGTATGTCATATACCCCCCCCCCCCCCTCCTTCCCCACCCCAGCATAACATGAAATAAGTTTCAGAGTTTCATACTTATGATAAGTGTGTGTGTGTGTGTGTGTGTGTGTGTGTGTGTGTGTGTGTGTGTGTGTGTGTGTGTGTGTGTGTGTGTGTGTGTGTGTGTGTGTGTGTGTGTGCGTGTGTGTGTGAGTGAAGGAGACAATGGTTTGGCTGTCCTCCCTTTAGTGGTCAGACATTGGGCAGCAGTGAGTCCTGAGACAGTTGCTATGAGACAGCTGCTAGCCTTTTACATGGATAGCATAACATGCTATAAGAGTGCGTTACAATATGCGTCCTTGCTCCCTCCACTTGTGCTTGTGGCCTGGCCCCGCCTCCTGGCCCCGCCTCCGTGAAGACAATGATAAAATTTCCGTGCTGTCAGCCTACCCACAACAACTTTTGAGGGACTGTTTTTCATTCACCATCCCAATTGCAAATGAGAAAAAGACTTTACAATTGAGCTTTTGCAAGATATTGAAATATAATGCTGTTGTCAGTGATGTCATCATGACATATTACTTCCTGGTACGAGGAAACAAGCACAAGTGGAGGAGGCAAGGTCGCATATTGGAACGCACCCACATATTAAGGCACTAGCCCACTAAGCTAGGTTACTCCATTTACGTAGGAGAGACACGTCAAACATCAAACATGGCGACCCTTTATAGGCATCATCAATATAGCTACATATCAAACAAGTCCAACAATTCTACACTTTTATAATGTGTAAAACATCATCGAGGCTACATTTGAATGCTAGAGCAGTTGAAGCAAAACCAACCGCTAATCCATATCTAACCTCAACCTATACCTGGAAACTAGCGTCCAACAAATGTTGAGACGACTTGGCAAGACAATGGATAATGTTGGCTTGTCTTTGAGATATCGTGTGTTTTTTTTAAACATCATACCTTACTGCTGTAATACGGTGCTAGCAAACAGTACCATACTTAACAGACCTTTTTTGTAACACTTGTTAATGTTTCCTAGCCCCTTAATGCACGCCGTACCTCCAGTGGCATGCTGTAATAGTCACTAATAGTTAAGTACCATAGTACTACAATACTAAAACATGACACAGGGCCTTTAGTAATGCACTACGATTTGGTCATTTCCATTCTGGTAACAGCAAATTTATAACGATGTGCCTTAACCGGTTAAAAGCACTTGATAACATTAATATAACTCCCGATACAATGTAGCACAGGTTAATGTTATTATGTCTTACTGATTCAATGTAGCAAGGGCTAAAACTAGCAATGCTAATCTCCATGTAGCATGGTCTAATTATGATGTGCACACCCACATACTGTTAAAACTAGCAATGCTAATCTCCATGTAGCACATGCTAGCGTGGCTAAGACTAGCATGCCGCATGTAGCACGGACTGCACATCATGCTGCTCACCGACCCACAAAACCACAAGAGTCAAAACCATTATCTCCATTTCTGCATTTCAAGGCAGACGATCTAGACGATTTTTCATTGTAATCATTTTTTTCTTTGTTCTTATTTTTTTCTTCTTAAAAACTGTAGGTGCTTTTTATCCTTCTTTTTAAAATGTATTTATTTCTGCATTTTTTTCTTTTTCTTTTTATATCTTCCTTGCTAAACTGCTGTGCTAATAGCAGTGACATCAGTTGTGAGCATTGCTGTCAACTAGTTTAACAACTACTGCACACTTTATTTAGTTGATGCGCACAAAGTTCAAATAGCACACTATTACACATAAACACTCTTCCCGCTAGCTAAGCATTACATTGTGCTGGTTACATATAGGATATGTGCTATGTGTGTGTGTGTGTGTGTGTGTGTGTGTGTGTGTGTGTGTGTGTGTGTGTGTGTGTGTGTGTGTGTGTGTGTATGTTTGTGTGTGTCTGTGCCTGTGTGCGTACGTGTGTTCACCTCAGCCAGTACACACAGACACACACACACACATGCACACAGAAATAGTATCAAAAGCGATATAAAATATATGAAATGCAGTGCAAACAACACTGAAGGAAAAACATCTTCAGTTTTGTTAGCTGCCTGAAGCTAGCTGTAGCGCTAGATTTACAAAACAAGGCTTTATACAACTCGACAGAACAACCAACAGGCAGCCTATCACGGTGTGTGTGTGTGTGTCAAGTGACACCCCACCTACTCCTTAAAAATGCAAACAGCTGTTGCATTTAAAGGCATAACTCGGTGTTACATCAGAATTTGTGTATCAAAACATCTCACCAAGTTGCAGACGAGCAAATTTCAGCTAGAGTTCTTTATTTCAGAGCTAAACTTCATAAAGAGCTGAACTTTTTTATAACAGTTTCAGTGAAATAAGCTCAGGATACGTAATGCAGGTATGTTGTTACAGTGCTCTGTGTAGCACGTTATTAAACCTCATACAGATGTGATGGCAACTTATTAGCGCAAACTAGCAGAATTCGGCAGTACAACATTTGTAAACCTCCATTCCGAAGCCTCATACCGTATCGGTAATGCTGAGCTGTCGGTCTGGACTATTAGCTCATTAGCATCGTGCTGTGCCTCTCAGGCCCGAACTGATGAGTCAGGGGTTCGAGCCCCGAGTAGCAAACTAACGCAGATGACCTCAGTTACATGTGTCTGCCAATCATTCCTGCAATTTCGAGCTCCACCTTTAGCTATACTCATGATTATGCTGTTTTCTGATACTCACATTTTAACTTTACACCGAACTATCCCTCTAAATTCAAATGCACACACATTTGCATACATGTATATTATTCGTCTAAAATTATTCATTATTCATATTAATTATACGGACGCATTTATTCTTCAGTTTGTGTCTCACATCAACATCGCAACATCTTATTTACCCTTTCTGCCAGCTAAGGCCTAGTCATTAAAACCATACCTGATGACCCCTGAACCAATCAGAGGAATACCTGATGACCCTTTGAACCAATTAAAATGGTTACACCTAGGGCCTCATGTACAAGGCTTTGTCAGCATTTAATAAGGCTTATTTAGCGAATTCATTAATTATTAATATCGAGATGTGTTGTTGCGTCATTAACACAACAACAGCAACTCTAAAGATTACAGTACTAGTGGTTTACCGCATTTCCTCAATTCCTTCACCTGGTTTATAATTTGTAAATATATTTTATGATTAATAAAAGCCAAACTGTTTGAATTTAAAGTCCACCTGTGAAACTGCGACAGGCTTGATTTCTTTTCATTTCTTGTCTTTGATCTTGATTTTTCTTCTTTTCTTTTCTTTACTTTATTTTTCTTCTCTTTTGTTTTCTGTATTTTATTTTTCTTCTTTTCTTTTCTTTACTTTATTTTTCTTCTCTTTTGTTTTCTTTTGTTTTTTCCTTCAAATTGTAGTCTGGTCCAAACCTGTTTCTTATATTATTTTATTTTATTTTTTATTTCCATTTTATTTCTTGTATTTTCTTGAAATTGTAGCCGACCTGGTTCTTCTATGAGGAAATACGGTATCAGTATTCAATACGGTATTAATATTGTTCATATTAATATTAATATAGTTCCCTGTTTTGTCCTTATTGGTCTGATTTTAGCCCCGCCCTGCATTAGGCATTAATACACCCACACTCACTTCTGTGTTTGTTTAGGAGATCAAGGCACTTTGCCTGAAAAACGTAATGCTTCTGTGTCGAAAATGGTGCCATTAAGTTCACAAACCTTTTAGTCTTCATTGTTCTTTGCCGACGCCATTACTACTTTAGACCAACCCGCCAAAACAATATTGTAGTAGACTATTGGCATCATTTCACATAGAAGTACACATCAGGCTTTTAGTATGGTACTCCTCAAAAGCGTAAGAGTTAGCCTAGCATTAGCATTAGCAGTCCAGGTAGCTAATCTGCGTAAAAAGGTTCAATAAATATTTTGGTAACTTGGAGAGAACATACAAGGGAAGAACAACAACAACAACGCTCATCCTCTCTTAACGACCACACGGCTCTCTGCCCCGTCACAAACACAGTTATATACCTATTTTGTCACAGGCAGGTGTACAGCGTAACACAGTAGCATAATGCAGATACTATACGGCACTCTAGCGCAATGCTTTACCGTAATGCATTACACCACAGGCACCCACGCGGTTATACAACGTACACACCTGATACTATACATGGCAGTTAGGGGGCGTTATGACCCAGACACTTTCTTCCACAGCCGAAGGCGCAAGATGCATCACTCGAATTTCGCAATTTAAGCCCTTGGTTAAGCGCTACCTGGACATATCAAGGTTCGATTCCTGTTGCTAAGTTACGGCATTCTGTTCCTTTTTGTAAACCTGCGGTAGACAAACGTTCAACAGATTGCAACTTTGAGTGCCTTTTTTTTCTTTCGAAACAGCTAGAGTCGACAATTTTGACGTACAGATTCAATTTCCATTTCAATTTGAGCGCCTGACAGAGGGAAAAAAGTGTCAGAGTTCACAGAGCGTCTTGATATACACTCAAGGAACACAAACACACACACATGCGCATACACACAGGAGCTGGACCCATAAGGAACACACATCCTCCTGTACCGACACACACATTCATGCGCGCAGTCACACACATCGTGTCTTGATTATGTTTTCAAATGCTCGTGCACACACACACATGTTCCTCTTGACTGGTGGGGGGGAGGCGGGCACTGCTCACTCATTCCTGGAAGTGATATCCTACGAAGGAGAAGAATTACAGCCATTAGACACTTTGGTTTCTTGGAGCTTAAGAAGGTTGTAGCTAGAGTAATATTGCTCTGGATTTTGAGGATGTTGCAGAGCTAAGGTTATAGAATGCTGTAAGTCTATGATTCTAGAATGTTGTGGCTCTAGAGTTACATAGATTTACTGGAATGTGACAGTGCTAGGGATCTAGAACCTTATAGCTTTAAAGTTCTAGAATGCTGTACTCAAGGACTTTTATAACCTTCCAGCTCTGCGGTTCTGTTTCCTCGTCTATGTTTTGTTGAGGTACTTATTTCAGTTTTGAATTGAGCCCCAAACGGTGAAGTTGCCATGGTAACTCACCTCTGTTTTGGCACGGCGCCACCTGACGTCTCTGCGTATCGATGATATCATCACCAGGAAACAGAGTGCCATGACAACAGCTCCCATCAGCCAGCTGTGGAAGATGACATCATTAGGATTATTCAAGCAATGCAGGTGGAACAAGTGGTGTTGTCTTA
>NW_026945641.1:0-27500 GCF_034702125.1 Engraulis encrasicolus | reverse complement strand
CATATCACTTCCCCTCGAAAAATAAATAGCCTAAATTAAATTAATTGTTTGTACAATAGCTGTAAAATATCACTAAAATAGCATCACAAAGGTCATATTTTGAGAAAATATATCGGATAGTGCTTGGGCAACTCTCACTTCTAGAATGCCTCAGTCTAGAATGCGAGCCGAGGAAATCTCGAGGACACACCGACAGACGGACAGACTGCTCGAGGAGGAAATGTCTCGGGGGTTCCCACGGTGGCCGAGACGTCTCGTAACTCGATACTCCAGATGCGCGAGCAACCACTTAGGCCTTAACCGTCACTACTGATATCCTAAAACGGCCTAAATCGCCAAAGCTGTCAACTGGTTTAAGATGAACAGCAATTGAAAGTGTAAATGAATTTAGCTAAGTTAATTTAAATAAAACCAAACATTTCAAAAATGTTCCACAATGCAGGCAAGATTTCACCAGCGTATCCAAAATATGCCTCCTAATTGCAAAGAAATGCAAAGAAAAAAACCCCAGAATTTCAACTGAATGGAAGTAGCCTAAATGAATCAATAATTTTAACACTCCCTGTGCGCAATGAAAGCGCCGTGGAAGAATCTATATGCAAAACATCCTCTTTTCTTCCAGAGAGCGTCTCAAACAGAAATAGAGTTTCCTGCAGTGACTCACAGTCACCCCAAACAGATGAAAAGACTCAAAAGCACAAGACAACTCTTCAAATAACCGAGTTATAAATATCAGACAGGGAATTACAAAAATATAACCGAGGTTTTTTTTTTTATCAGAGGATGGCAAACTGAAGTCAAACGTCCAAAGCCAAGTCCAATAGGCCTACTAGCCAAATAGCAAAGGAAACACACACACACAAAAAGCAAAAGACACGATATCTCTCCAAATACTGGACAGTTGTGTATCAGACAGGATGACAGACCCAAGTCAACCGGCTACGTTCAAGTTCAATGATCACCAAAACAGCCAGGCAGACAAAGGCCATCTCGCTTATTTCGTAGCCCTCGTACTCCCTCTCTGGAGAGCATGTAAAAGCACAAGGCAAATCTTCAAATAACTGAGAATGATATACCCGAAACTACTGACAATACTCTCCAAATAACAGACAAAGACCACCGCCTATTTCGCAGCCCCCTCTTTGGCGTGCGTGCCTGGGCGTTCAGGGCGACTATTTGTATGACATCACTGTTATTTTATTTTACAACATGCGCTAAGATAAGTACCTAATAAACTTCTTACTCACAAAACAGTGTCCTGGTCCTGGTTGCGAGAGACGTTTTGCTCTGTATCCTCGGTTGGTTTTCTCGCTCGGAGCAGCAGCTGAGCAGGATGTTTTGCCGTGTGTCCGTAGCTCCGTACTCCGCCCCTGTACTGTCTCACAAACCACCGGGCACCGGGCACGAGCGGAATGCGCACGCAGTGGCTCAGCAGCCAAGGAGGAGGAGGCAGAGAGAGAGAGAGAGAGAGAGAGAGAGAGAGAGAGAGAGAGAGAGAGAGAGAGAGAGAGAGAGAGAGAGAGAGCAAGGGGAGAAAGAGAGAGAGCGCAAGAAGAGAGAGAGAGAGAGAGCGGCTCTATGTGTTATCGTCACATTTTCAGAGAGATTTCAGACCATCGGACATAGAAAAAATGTGTCAGAGTTGAGCCCCACACACAAACACACACATGCAAAGAAGAAAATATGACCAGAACTAGATGGTTTTCGGTATTGTAAAGGAGCTTAGCTGAAGTGCTGATACAGTAAACACACACACACACACACACACACACACACACACACACACACACACACACACACACACACACACACACACACACACACACACAGTAATAAGAGGAAAGAGCAGATTCAGCTGCTGTCTATTTTATTTCAACAAAACGATAACAGGAAGTTGAGCGGCGGAAATGGACACACACACACACTCTCTCTCTCTCTCTCTCTCTCTTTCTCTCTCACTCTATCTCTCCCTCCCTCTCTCTCTCTCTCTCTGCCTCACGCACGCACTCATGCACGCGCGCGCACGCGCACACACACACACACACACACACACACACACACACACACACACACACACACACACACACACACACAGCAGATGCACATTGGCACAGTTTCTATCTACTAAACAGGATGAGCGTTCTGTGTGGGGGGCAAAGAATGTCATCTTTTCTCCCAAGCAACACTCTCTCAAAACAATCCCTCCCCCCTTTCTCTCTCAAATTCCAAATTCAAATGGTGCTTAATTAGAATGACTATTAATGTACAGTGTGGCCAAAGCATTGCATATATATGACAAGACAAAAAATAAAGATATGAATAGTGTTACATTTAGAGAACACTGTGTGTGTGTGTGTGTGTGTGTGTGTGTGTGTGTGTGTGTGTGTGTGTGTGTGTGTGTGTGTGTGTGTGCGCGCGCGTATGTGTGTGTGTGTGTGTGCATGTGTGTGTGCATGTGCATGTGTGTGTGTGTGCGCGAATGTATGTGTGTGTGTGTGTGCGCGCGCGTGTGTATGTGGGCACGTGGGGGTGTGTGTGTGTCTCTCTCTCTCTCTCTCTCTCTCTCTCTCTCTCTCTCTCTCTCTCTCTCTCTCTCTCTCTCTCTCTCTCTCTCCACATATTCGTGCTCTCTCACACAGGGAAGCCTACAGGGAGGGACAAAGGGGTTATTTGTTCCTGGCTCAGGGTGAGAAGGGGCCCTGAATTGGCTCCTCATTGCATTAAATGAAGGGAGGCCCTTTACAATACAATACAATACAATACAATATATTTTATTTGTCATTGTGATGAGTGCAACGGAATTGAACGTTCCTTGTTGAAGCAATAATAAAGAATAGTATAAAAACTATGCTATGGTAGCATAATTAAGTTCAGCAATGGTCGCTTCGTAGACACTGTTTTTGGTCTGTTTGTCCTGGTTTTTCATGGACCTGTATCTCTTGCCAGATGGTAGCAGTTCAAGCAGATTGTGAGCTGGGTTTGAATTGTCTCCTACGAATGCACTTGGCCTTTTTTAGGCTGCAGGTGCTGTAAAGGCCCTCCAGAGATGGAAGAGGGCAGCCAATGATGTTCTCTGCTGCCTTTATGACCCTGGAGCTCTTTCCTCTGTGCCACAGTGCAGTCTGGGAGCCACACACAAAGACAATATGTCAATATGCAATATGCAAGCAGCTTCAGACAGATGTTGTTTTTCCTAAGTATTTTTAGGAAATAAATTCTTTGCTGTGCCTTCTTCACTAGCCCAGTGGTGTTGACACCCCAGGTCAGGCCCTCCCTGATGTTAACTCCCAGGAAACGGAAGTCTGACACCCTCTCCATACAAACCCCTTAAATCACAAGTGGCTGGATGGCAGTCCTCTTCCTCCTGAAATCCACCACCAGCTCCTTGGTCTTGGCTGTGTTCAGGAGCAAGTTCTTTTCTCTGCACCACCCCTCTAACCGCTCTACTTCATCTCTGTAGGCAGACTCATCCCCCTTGAAAGTCCAACTACTGTGGTGTCATCAGCAAATTTCACTATGGTCTTATTAGTGTAGGCAAGGGAGCAGTCGTGGGTGTACAGTGTGTACAGCAGAGGACTTAACACACATCCCTGTGTCTTTCTTTACATTCCTTTCTTTAAGTGTGTGTGTGCAGTTGTTTATACGACTGTTAGAGGGAGAGATGGAGAGAGAGAGAGAGAGAGAGAGAGAGAGAGAGAGAGAGAGAGAGAGAGAGAGAGAGAGAGAGAGAGAAAGAGAAAGAGAAAGAGAGAGAGAGAGAGAGAGAAAGAAAGAGAGAGGGGAAGATATATGGTATGGGAGAGAGTGAGAGGGGAGGGGGGAGAGATATGGGAGGTAGGAATGCACAGATAAGAGCCAATGATGTCATTCTTCAGAAGGTGACGATAACACATAGAGCCGCTCTCTCTCTCTGTCTCTCTCTCTCTCACACACACACACACACACACACACACACACACATATTATCTCACTCACACACACACAGACACATTCTGTCTCTCCATTCAATGCTCTTTCTCTCTCAATTCAATGCTCTGTCTCTCTCTCTTTCTGTCCCCCCCCCCCCTCTCTCTTTTTTTTGTTTTTTGGATGATAGTAAGGTTAAAATGGTGTCAAAATGAAACAGAATGTACTGTAGTTTTTCCAGTTTGCAGTTTTGATGTTCGACGCCAGAACACAGAATCTCTATTCCTGTGTCAAGCAGCTCGTTGTTTCACAGGCTGAGCAGAGGGACTTTTGCTCAGTAGCCACAGTCACTAGGTATAGCTAGTCCAGAGTCACTTGCTATTCATTCTTTCCACAGGCCACAATTTTGTTATCAGTATTTTTTTAAAGTATTTTCCTTATCATGATACATCTAAGCTCAGAAAATGAAGTGCTGAAACAAGACAACCTATGAACATAGTGTGTTAAATGAAACCACCTACTGTATATCAGACAAATATCACCTGAATGATTTTCTTGAACCTTAATATATCACAAGACGCAAAAAAACAGGACAAATGCCACTGAGATGTCATACCCAATAATAAGTTACTTGCCAATGCGGCTAGTGAGAATAAAATAGCCACGGCCAAGATTTACCGACTTTTGGCTGGTTTGCAGGTGCCGATGTCAAGCCCTGACACATAGACATATACACACACACACCAGCGCGCACACACATGCATTACTATTATAATCTGTGAATGAGAGGACAAGAGAGAAAGGAGAGAGTTAAATCCAGTATTCTGTGCTTTATTTTTGCTTCATGACATACATTCGTCTTTTAGAAAATTAATACTATGTATTTTTATACTACAAGGGGTAACACTTTATTTTAGGGACACATCTATTAGCACTAATACATAAAATATTAATGCATGTGTAAGTAACTTGTAAGGCATGTACTAAGCAAAATAAGACAGTTGTTAAGCATGTATTCACAAATGTCTTGTTCATGCACAATAAGGGATTTATTACCATTATAACCTTAGTAAGGACCTAGTAGACCTAGATTTCTATTTATGTGTAAGCAGTAAGGGCCAGAATACAATGTGTATAAGTTCCTGGTACACTGTGTGAACAAACCCTGAACAGTGTGAAAACAGATGTGGAATAAGGGTCCCTATTCTAAAGTGATGCATTGCTCAGCCCAGATGGCTTAGGGCCCCCACACTACCTAGGGCCCCCACTCTACGCCCCCCCCCCCACCGGGAAGCAAAGTGTAAGAACATTTCAGAGTCTACATTAGTCTCAGTAGATATGAAGATCTCACTAATTCTACTCATTATGTCAGTGAGTAATTGGAAGCAATATATAGCAAGGATTGGACGTAAAGTTATCAATGACGGTGGGTGGTGAGATGTCATTTTTTCATACACCAATTAGTTTTAATTGTAAAAACCCTACAATAAATGCAGAATATAACGATGAGTAATAGTTTGGAAGCGAAACTATTCCTTTCTGATAAATAAGTTAATGTTTGAGAAACTTAGCTACAAGAAGTGCAGTGCATGATGGGTACGCCCTTAGTCAGAAATGCAATGCATGGCCAATGCAGCAATGATAATATTTCTGTTGTTACGTACATGGCAAATTGTTTGGATAGCAACTAAATTTCACAAGGGAGGGGAGGAGCTAAGGACATAGGCTCAGAGCTGGATAGGTTGTCTGTTGGCCTAGATTGCGTACCCATCATGCACTGCACTTCTTGAAGCTAATGTTCTCAAACATTCACTTAATTATCACAAAAGAGTAGTTTAGTTTTGCTTCAAAACTATTATTCTAATGTTCTGCATTTATTTTGGGGTTTTTTTACAATTAAAACTCAGTGGTACATGAAAAAAAATTACATCTCACCAACCCACCGCCATTGACAAGTGTATGTTCAATCCTTGCTATATATAGGCTCTTGTTACCTCCCTCTCATTAAATGAACAAGAGAAAACTAGATGACTCAGCCATGTAAGTATTAATTATTTGATATACCCTTTGTTGGAAAGGCCAGGGTTTGTGCATGTGCCCCTGTCGTGATCCTCATTAATATTCATGGTTCACGTGCACAGAGTGTGGTAGGTAGTTTATTCATGTTCCCGGGCACGAGTTTTAAGTCCGTTAGTTGAATTGATGCCGCTTGCTGCAGAAGTCCTGCCGAAGTTTGCCTTTTCCTGTGTGCGTAAATGAAGAAAATGTGAGTAATCCTGTCGAAATGTTAAATGTCTAGCCTGTATTTACTGTGTATATAATGTGTGAGATGAATGATAGAAGTTTTAGTGATCGTTTTTTGTCTATTCATTTCCAGCTAAGTTTCCTTTATTTTAGCTTGACTTATACTGTGTAATTACTGCAGATTTTCGGTGATATTTGCTACCTATGTATGTGTATAGTCATTTCGAGTGTAGTGTGCCATGAATCTGTCCTTTATTAACCATTTTTGGGCTTATAATGTTGATGCAGAAATTCGTTAGATTTTGTACTCATTTAAGTGGAGATGCTGGAACTTTCCAGAGCTGCCAGCTGCCTGTATTACCGCTAGTTGTCTATAGAGGGCGATCTTACTCCATGGTCGTCATGTGTCCTGTCCTTTGTATATGTATGTGTTAGTGCACCAGTATAGTTTTATCTGAGAGATATTTTCCTGTTGTTTCTTTCCCTTGTAGACCACACACACACACCCAAATGCCTTTTTGTTACCTTTAACATATGAATAATTTGGAGACCTATTCAAGAAGATTTATTTGGAATTACATTCAAGTGTACCCTGGTGCTTTGCTGTGCTGCATTCACTGTATTGCCTTACCACCAAGAGACTTTCATTAAACCCCTTTTATTTCACATTGTTGTCCTGTGTTCTGACCGACACACCAAGGAGACACGCACATATTTCCCAATTTCCTAAATACAGTCCACCCTCTAGTTCCTGAGCTACGCCCGTTGCAATAAAGGTCCTTCGGTGCGGATTTTCGTGTCAGCCTTGGAAAGAGTTATATCCTGAAGATATGCATCCTGATTCACCCCAACCAGAAGTCGTCAGGCCTAAACGCCAGATTCATCCACCTAGATATCTTGAAGACTATGATCTGACGGGTGGCCGAAGACTTTCTCTCCCTTTGCTCCCCTCAGTAGCACAGCACCAGCAAGCACAGGGTACTGAAGAGACGCTAAAATATATGCCAGATGACCTAATGGAGGCACAGCATACTTCAAGAGCTGAAACGCCTCACAGACATGGTGAACTGTTGCTTCCTCTTGACGAAGACGGGTTGCATCCTGCGCTACAGCACAACGTGGATCCAATGCTGCCTGACTTAGGCCGTCCTAGTCCTTTTCTGTCACAGATTGACCATCATCCACCCATGTCTCCCTACCACGAACCATGGGAAGGGCAGCAATTGCAGCCACCATTAGTGCCTACTAGCCAACACAGTTTCCAGCCCATTACTGAGCATATACAGCAAGATTCTCTTCATCCTGCATCCAGACATGCATCCCCGCTACCTCAACTAACACTTCAGCGACCTCATTCAACTCCAGCAGTGCAACGGACGCTTCCACCTTCTCAGCCCACCATCAACCGCCCAATGCAGTCATCTCAGACAACTGGTCAACAGCCTTATTATCCTTCCTCCTCTCAGCCTACGAATCCTGGAGAACCCACAGACAGAGACCAGATGTTGACTGACTTCTTAGGGAGAATGATGTCAGAGCTGCAGATAGTGAAAGACCAAGTTGCATCCCTTTCTCCCATTAAACATCCACGTCCTTCAGCTAGTATCCCACTGTATGGTCACTCCTCAACTAAGCCAACCAATCCATACCGACTGCAGCCTCACCAGTCGTTTACTCAAGTACCTCCTGGCTTCCAGCCCAGTCAACCTGCATTTGCTGGTTATTCCCAGCCACAGATGCCACCACCCAGACCTGCGTATGCTCAACCTCCACTGTTAGCACCGCAGCCTCGATACCCTCCACAGCAGCCATATCCTACACATCCCGTACAAGCGCCTACATACCCCAGCCAAGAGAAATCGTACAGGGGTCCTAAAGCGACAATACCCAACTTTGTCACCAAAGATCCTGGCGAGTTCACTCGTCTAAAGAGAGCCCTTGACAATCTCCTACCTCCTGACTCTACAGAGTTATTCAGATACCAAATTCTCCTGGATCACTTGAAACTCGAGGAAGCACGTCTGGTGGCAGATTCTTACATGAACTCTCCCTTCCCCTACTCTCACACCATGGCTGCATTGACTGAGAGATATGGCCAGCCCCATAAGCTAGCTCTCAAGAAAATTGCCAGCGTGATGGATTCAGCAGATGTGCGAAGAGGAGACACTGCTGCCTTTGAGAGATTTGCCTTGGAAATTAGAGCTCTTGTCGGCATGCTTGCTACTCTGGGTCCAGAAGGCGCAGTGGAACTGAGATGTGGTTCCCATGTGGATCGTCTCTTGAGTAAACTACCAGCAGAGATGAGGTCAGAGTTCCGTCGCAAGATGGGAAGAGGACGAGGAACAGTGTTCACACTCAATGACCTGTCGCAGTGGTTGCACTACGAGGCATGGTGTCAGGAGACGCCTGCTACGAACCCAGACAGAGGGCAGAAAACAGTCCCAAAGCCTGAGCGCAAGCGCGAAGCGAAACCCACTGCTCGCTCCGCTACAGTACTGCATGGAGCTAATGAAGTGTCCAAGCAACCAGCAGCTGACTCAGCCACTTCGTCAGCTGACTCCGCCCAGAAGAAAGCCACATCACAGGCATTCTGCCCATACTGTAATAGTAGCGAACACTACCTCAGCCAGTGTACAGTGTTTAAAGCCTTCAATAAAGAACAGATGGCTAACTGGATAAAAGCCAACCATCGATGCTGGCGGTGTGCACGCACTCACCAGGCCGCGCAGTGCACACTGAAGAAGCCGTGCAGTATCTGCAAAGGTAAGCACCTCCAGATCCTACATGAGGTGAATGCCAAAGACGCTAGCCCAAAAGAGCCTCCAAGCCAGGTGAGGTCAGCCACTGAAACCCTCTACCTGGACCAGCCTACAGTCAGTAAAAGAGTCCTCCTGAAGGTTGCCAAAGTGCTGATTCGCTACCAAGGGAAAACTCTCGAAACCTACGCAGTGCTCGATGATGGATCAGAGAGAACCATCTTGCTCGCAGCTGCTGCGCTTAAGCTGGGCATGCAAGGCTCAGAAGAGAGTTTGACACTGAGAACCATACGTCAGGACGTACAAACCCTTACTGGTTCCACAGTCTCCTTCCAACTGTCACCCGCAAACCAGCCCCAGAAGACATATCAGATCAAAGCAGCCTTCACTGCTGAGCGCCTTGGACTCGCTGACCATTCGTATCCTGCCGCCCTTCAGAGCAAGTACAAGCACCTTCAAAACCTGCCTCTGCAGTCCTTCGAACATGCATCGCCCCTGCTACTCATCGGTGCGGACCACCCCCATCTGATCACACCCATCACACCTGTTCGTCTCGGACCATCAGGTGGCCCAGCTGCCGTACAAACCCGGCTTGGATGGGTGTTGCAGGGTCCAGTCTGCCTACTCCAAACACAGCTCCAGTCGTCACAGTGCCTTTTCCTTTCCTTGAGTCCTGCCGAGTTGGAACTCAAAAGAGATGTGGAACGCCTCTGGCAACTTGATGTCCTGCCTTACCGTTGCGAGAAGCAAGTCACAAGGTCAAGGGAGGATCAAGAGGCCATAAGCTGTTTGGAGGCCAAGACAACCCGAGTAGAGGTGCATGGAGTCCTTCGTTATGCCACCCCGTTGTTGCGCAAGGCCAGCACTCCCTGCTTCCAGGCACCCAAGGAAGCTGTCATGCCCAGCCTCAGGAGCATGGAGAGGCGTCTCGCGAAAGACCCTGGCAGAGCGGAGATTTACAATGTAGAGGTCAAGAAGCTAGTGGACGCGAAAGTGGTGACCAAGCTGTCCTCCGAGAACACCCCTACAGGGGAAAGTTGGTACATTCCCCACTTCATTGTCAATCACAATGGCAAAGATCGGATAGTATTCAACTGTTCCTTCAGATACAAGGGTCTCAACCTCAACGAAGCCTTGCTGCCTGGTCCAACCCTCAGCCCCTCCCTCCTGGGAGTTCTCCTTCGGTTCAGGCAGCATAGTGTGGCCATCAGCGGAGACATACGAGGTATGTTTCACCAGGTATTACTCCTGCCTGAAGACAAGCCTCTGTTACGCTTCCTATGGCGCGACAGCAGGAGAGACGACCCCCCTGACATTTACGAGTGGCAAGTGTTGCCCTTTGGGACAACTTGCAGCCCTTGTTGTGCCACCTTTGCTCTACAGAGACATGTCACATCCCACAGCACGGCAGAAGAAGACGTCAGATTCTCTGTGGAGAAGTGCTTCTATGTTGACAATTGTCTCCAGAGCTTCAGAACCAGCCAAGAAGCCCGCCATCTGCTCGACAAGCTGCGAGACCTCTTAGCATCGGGAGGATTCGACCTCCGACAGTGGGCCAGCAACAAGCCAGAGGTTGTTAGCCACCTCCCACCTGATGCTAGATCTGCCAAGCTGGAGCTATGGCTCTCACAGGACAGAGCAGAAGCAAGAGAATCCACCTTGGGCTTGAGTTGGTTCTGTGACACAGACACCCTAGGCTTCAAACACAGGCCTGTGTCTTACAATGCCCCTACAATGAGAAACATCTACCGAGTGTTGGCCACTCAATATGACCCGCTTGGAGTCCTCCTGCCTTTTACCACACGAGCAAAGGTCATAGTCCAACAGCTCTGGGATAAGCATCGAGATTGGGATGACCCCCTGCTCCCTGAACACCTTCTGCAAGCCTGGATAGAGTGGGAGTCCGAGCTGACATACCTACCTCAGATGATCCTGCCAAGGTGCTACTTACCATCCACACTGGACAACCCACAGGCGACCCACAACATCCATGTTTTCTGTGACGCCTCAGAAAAAGCGTATGGGTCTGTGGCTTACCTGCAGTCTACAGATACTGATGGCAATGTACACCTAGCCTTCCTCCTGGCAAGATCACGTGTAGCCCCAAGAAAACAGCACTCCATGCCTCGGTTGGAGCTCTGTGCGGCTCTCACAGGTGCTCAACTAGCCAATGTCCTCCTGAAAGAGCTTACGCTGCCCATCCAAGGAGTCACCTACTGGTCAGACTCTACCACTGTCCTCCATTGGTTGCACTCTGAGTCCTGCCATTTCAAGGTCTTTGTAGGCACTCGAGTGGCAGAGATACAGGAGTTGACCGATCTGAAAGCATGGAGATACGTAGATACTGCCAGAAATCCTGCAGATGATGTCACTAGAGGGAAGCCCTTGGAGCAGCTATTAGGCGCTAACCGGTGGATCCAAGGACCACAATTCCTCCTGCAGCCACCAAGCGAATGGCCTTCAAATCCTGTCGAACCAGCTGGAGATGATGACACAGAACTGAGGAAGACAGTTTTCTGTGGGCTAACCCTTACCCTTCCACCTGTCACCGATGGGCGCAAGCATTCCAGCTGGCAAGACCTGCTGCAAGCAGTAGCGGAGGAGCTTCATGGGGCGGCGGGTTTGACTGGTCATCCTCCTGCAGATACCTTCAGAGAAGCAGAGCTCCTAGTGCTGAGGAGAGTCCAGACAGATGGTTTCTCTGAAGACTATCAGCTCTTACAAGAGGGAAAAACAGTCACCTCAAGTAGCCGACTACTCTGTCTATCCCCTGAGTTTGACCACATCACCCAGCTCATCAGAGTTGGAGGTCGATTGAGGCACGTAGAAGGATTGGACGCAAACACAATCCATCCCATAGTTCTCGATCCTAGCCATCCTAACACTCGTCTCCTCATAAAAGCCTACGATGTTCAGCTGTGCCACCCAGGACCCCAACGTGTGTTTGCAGAACTCCGTCGGAAGTTCTGGATCCTCAGAGGAAGGGAATCAGTACGTAGGCACCAACGAGCCTGTCTAGACTGCTGCAAATGGAGGTCCAAACCAGCCAGCCAGAAAATGATGGACCTTCCACCACCTCGACTCAGGCTGTACAAACCAGCATTCCATTCTACTGGCATGGACTGCTTCGGCCCTCTCTTGATTAAGATAGGGCGCAGAAATGAGAAGAGGTGGGGCCTGCTCTTTAAGTGCCTGACAACCAGAGCGGTCCATCTAGAGATCCTGACATCCATTGACAGCGACTCATTCCTCATGGCCCTTAGACGGTTCATTGCCCGTCGTGGTCAGCCTGCAGAACTCTACTCTGACCAAGGCACTAATTTCCGTGGAGGAGAGTCTGAACTCAAAGAAGCCTACAGCAACCTGAGCCATGACCTGCAACAGCTCCTGGCCAAGAGACAGATCAGCTTCCATTACAACCCGCCTGCAGCTCCCCACTTTGGCGGAGTATGGGAGCGAGAGATCAGGTCGGTCAAGACTGCCCTATATGCCACAGTGGGCTCAGAGACTGTGACCGAGGAAGTCCTCAGGACTGTCCTCACTGAGATCGAGGCCATAATGAACTCAAAGCCGCTGGGATATGTCTCAGCTGACCTAGCAGATCCAGACCCGGTAACGCCCAATTGTCTCCTCATGGGGCGGCCAGATGGTTCCCTACCTCAAGTCATCTATCCGGAGTCAGAGCTGCTGAGTAGACGGAGATGGAGACATTCCCAAGTGTTGGCAGAGAGATTCTGGTCAGCCTACATCAAAGACTACCTGCTGGGACTACAGACCCGAGGGAAGTGGCAGAATCCTTCCCCAGACGTCGAAGTCGGCATGGTGGTCATGTTGATCGATCCCCAAGTACCCCGGTCTTCATGGCAGATCGGCAAAGTGGTCAAGGTCTTCCCAGGCGCCGACGGACGGGTGAGGACAGCCGACGTGAAGATCCACGATCGAGTCTACACCAGGCCCATCGTCCGCCTGATCGTGCTTCCAGAGATCACCGACGCAGAGGACAACCCTGATGACCCCGACCCTGATTGACTTCAGGGCAGCCTTTCCAAGGGACAAATTTAGCCACAAATTTGGGGGCGGCTGTGTTGGAAAGGCCAGGGTTTGTGCATGTGCCCCTGTCGTGATCCTCATTAATATTCATGGTTCACGTGCACAGAGTGTGGTAGGTAGTTTATTCATGTTCCCGGGCACGAGTTTTAAGTCCGTTAGTTGAATTGATGCCGCTTGCTGCAGAAGTCCTGCCGAAGTTTGCCTTTTCCTGTGTGCGTAAATGAAGAAAATGTGAGTAATCCTGTCGAAATGTTAAATGTCTAGCCTGTATTTACTGTGTATATAATGTGTGAGATGAATGATAGAAGTTTTAGTGATCGTTTTTTGTCTATTCATTTCCAGCTAAGTTTCCTTTATTTTAGCTTGACTTATACTGTGTAATTACTGCAGATTTTCGGTGATATATCCAGGGCTCTAAATTAACGCACGCCAAGACGCCAAATGCGGGTGAAAAATCATTTTGGCTGGTAGAAAAAATCATCCACTAGCCAAATTGGCCGGTAGCGCGCGCCCGACTGAACGTTAAACAGCTGCCCGCACAGATCTGTAGCTGCCGTCTGATGAACGTTAAAACGTCGCCTACATTACCCATGAACATTAGTCCTACCGTCATGATGTAGCCCACACCCATTGGCTGACCGTTAATCGCAATAAGGCAGCCTCACATCCATTGGCTGCGTGTTTGATACCCGCGCGCCGCTCGAACTAGTGTTAATAAAATATGTTCAATGAGCGGACTAGCGCCGATTACTTTGGTTTTGTAGGTTTGTCAGATGAAAAATAATGTGGCAGTGGTTAAAGCACGGTTATGTGTCGATGAATGCAAGTAATAGCAGCGTAACTGTTGTGACGGTGAAATAGAGTATTGGTGGAGCGAAAACGGCGTGGGTGAGTGAAGGGACAGGACAGCTGTCTGTCAAAACAGTGTCGTTGCCGTCAGAAGCCGTCTGATATTTGCGAGGTCCTCGCAACTACAAACGATGGAGTTGTCGTTTCCTAATAACGCCCACGCCATCGCAAAGACCCTGCACGCGTTTGACATGGATATACGAGTAAGTGAAAAAAGATAACAAACGAAAGTAACAAAGTAGCCTAAGCGTGGTGTCCGTGGTGTTATTGGATATCTAGTTGACATAGCGTAACGGTAATTGTCATTCCAAGCGCATCGTAAGTAAACCTAATATTAATTTGACCTGAAGGAACTTGAAGGTGTCATGCAGCAGCAGCATAAACACACAATGCAGACACTATTCACGCACTGTGTAGGTGTGTGTGTGTGTGTGTGCGCGCGCGCGGGGGTGTCTCCTGTCCTTCTCTCGTCTCCTTCTCCTCCCTTCATCTCTTCTCCCCTTCACCTGTCTTCTGTGCATTGTCCATGGTATTTGGCCCACTGTGTGTGAAGTGATGCTGTGTAGGGGATATGTGGTTTTGCAGTGTTTGGTTGTGTGTGTGTTTGGCTTGTGTATGTTGAAAGTCTGGTATGTGTGTGGCATTAGTGTTGAAGGCATGCTGTGTTTGTGTGAGTTGTAGGCCTATACTGTATGAGGTTTGGGTGATGGTGTGTGAGGTAATAGGCTAGTGTTTGGCTGTCTGTGCAGTATATGGAAATGCAATGAAAAATAATGAAATGCAGGTAATACAAATATAATTACTAAATAATTATAGAATAGACTGAATTATATTGAGTATAATATTTATATTGTTTATCTGTGTTGAGGACATAGCCTAGTTTAATAAAATAATTAAAAGCAACATAATTAACGCATGGTTTATTTTGGTGAGAAAAAAAATGGCTAGTTGACCTTCCATTTGGCTAGTAAGAAAAAATGTCTACTAGCCAAATTGGCTGGTGGTGGAAAAAGTTAATTTAGAGCCCTGTATATATCCTACCTATGTATGTGTAGAGTAATTTCGAGTGTAGTGTGTCATGAATCTGTCCTTTATTAACCATTTTTGGGCTTATAATGTTGATGCAGAAATTCGTTAGATTTTGTACTCATTTAAGTGGAGATGCTGGAACTTTCCAGAGCTGCCAGCTGCCTGTATTACCGCTAGTTGTCTGTAGAGGGCGATCTTACTCCATGATTGTCATGTGTCCTGTCCTTTGTATATGTATGTGTTAGTGCACCAGTATAGTTTTAACTGAGAGATATTTTCCTGTTGTTTCTTTCCCTTGTAGACCACACACACACATCCAAATGCCTTTTTGTTACCTTTAAAATATGAATAATTTGGAGACCTATTCAAGAAGATTTATTTGGAATTACATTGAAGTGTACCCTGGTGCTTTGCTGTGCTGCATTCACTGTATTGCCTTACCACCAAGAGACTTTCATTAAACCCCTTTTATTCCACATTGTTGTCCTGTGTTCTGACCGACACACCAAGGAGACACGCACGTATTTCCCAATTTCCTAATACAGTCCACCCTCTAGTTCCTGAGCTACGCCCGTTGCAATACCCTTACACTTTGTATATCAAGGGGGCTAGGTAGTGCAGGCCTGGGTGGTGTGGGGGCCCTAGGACTTTGGTAGTGCAGAGGCCCTGAGCCAGGTGGGCTGACCAATGCATCACTTTAGAATAGGGACCCTTATTCTGCATCTGTTTTAACACTGTTCAGGGTTTGTTCACACAGTGTGTCGGGAGCTTATACACATTGTATTCTGCCAATACCATTAAATAGAAATCTAGGTCTACTAGGTCCTTACTAAGGTTATATTTCTAATAAATCCCTAATTCGGCATAAACAAGATATTTGTGAATACATGCTTAACAACTGTCTTATTTTGCTTAGTACATGCCTTACAAGTTACTTATACAGGCATTAATATTGTATGTATTAGTGCTAATAGATGTGTCCCTAAAATAAAGTGTTACCCTACAAGGTAGGCCTATATGAATTTATTTAATGAACAAGACTCAAGGATATAAACCATTTGCAAAACTCAAGAATGCTCTTTTTACAGTTTTTGCCTACTGCTTAAACATTATCGGCCGATGCTTCAACTAAAGTAGCATATTGTTACGTTGTTGGTACTATAACTTCAACACATGTTGCTTTACCTTAAACAAAAGTCAAGCATTACACTTTCATACCAGTTTTGCGAAGCACTTGCTCCTTTACACAATACACAGACTCCAGCTGTCTGCACACCAATTTATACAAAAGACACTTCGTTTCTTTGTGAAAACACATCTGTTAAAAAAACAAAACACACTGGATGTATCGCACGATTTAGACACAGAGAATAAAACACGTGCTTTCAAAATTAAACACTGTTCTGCTAGCTACAAAGTTACATTTTTATGTGGCATTGCATTTATTTTATTTGGCATTTATTTGTGAATATAAATACCCCAGAGAAATCATGATGATGAGAAGGTGACTTACCTGTAGGATGTAGGAAGATGAGATGCAGTGTTCGGGCGGAGGGCAAGAGGTAGGCTATGTCTTCCTCCTGCACAGAAAACCCGCCAAGCAAGAAACACATTCCTTCACACACACTCACTTACACACACGCATGCACACACGCATGCACGCGCGCGCATACATACACACACACACACACACACACACACACACACACACACACACACACACACACACACACACACACACACACACACACACACACACACACACATAGGGCTGAGTACCGATCAGAAATTTTCGGTTCTGGTTCCAGAACCTTTGTTTCGATGCCAGTTCCTGACGGTTCTATTTTCAGTTCCTATTTTACTTTATTTAGGCTATTTTAAAATCCAGAACTATGATCTACAATCTAAACCCAACCCTATCCATTTCGTGCTGCACGTCTTTGATGTTCCCAGTGATGATGTTCCCAGCGATGGGAAGCTACATGAGAAATCAGAATACTGTGCAGTCTGAATCTCTGCCTCACAGAACTGGTAGCTAGAACAAGAGTCAGTAATAGATGTGACGTGAAATATGCTTTGTTTCATTCTCCTCAAATATCTGTTCTATCCCATTCGCTCCCCTTCACGGCACGGGAGGGACACGGCAAAATAAGTCCGCTACATTGCAATAACAATTCGCCCTGCTACAATATAATTGTAAAACAGCTGTAACTTTTCACATGGCTTTGTCCATTTACACGTATGACAACAGTCGTATAGGCATAATTATTGCTAGCAAGACGAAATCCCCACTAAAAAAATCAGTAGTTCGCTAGGTCAAAAGCGTCGGTCCATAATCCCCACGGCTGTCCGACCCTGACGAGCCTGCCACACCCCCCACGAGTGCAGAGCCGTATAGGGCTCTGCAACAGCTAGAGGGTCTTGCTTATCAAACTACCTGCCAGTACAATTTATGCCAGATACCACCAACAATTCAAGTTCCTTAAAAATCAAAGCTCTCATTCTCGAGCTCCGGACCTAGGCGTGGGTGTGCCTTCTCTTTGCATCGCAGCGTCAGTTCATACAAACAATGTTCATGGTAAACACACACAGTAGTGAATCGTACGAATTTACCTCATCACAAACTGAACCAGCATGCAGTTTTGCATCGGCCCCTGACAACTTGAGCGAGAAAACAACAAGGATAAAATCATATTTCTTTACTTCATTACACTGAAGCCTACACGCTCCTTTTAAAGTTGACAGGTATGCTGAATGCAAAAGGTTTTTTTAAAGGGACACTGTGCAGGAAATGCTTGATATTTACAAGAAAGTTTACTGAGTAATAAACAAATATTTTCTAGTATGATCCAAGTAGAGTCATTTTTGCAGCTAATTTTTTTTGCAGCTTTGGACATTCAAAATGGCGGACCATGGAGAAGATCCCCCTTTTAATGTATGAAAAGTGCAATTTTTCCAGTCATAATGAATTCGGGTGNTGGTAAGTATTCATGAAAAAGGTAACATTAGTGAATGGGCAGCATGAATTCTGGAAATAAACAACAAAAAATCTCACACAGTGTCCCTTTAAACAATGGAAGCGGGTTACGCACGTAGTAAAGCACTGAGTGCACACTATTACGATTATATATTTCTTCCAAAAATGTCAGAATGTCACAAAAATCAGTTCTTTGCACTGTCCATAATTATATCAAGCAATATATATAAATATATCCACATAGAGTGTCTTCAGTTTCGATAACCCACGTTACAAATCTGTGAGCCGTGGCGAATATCCTCCCAAAACAGCTCCAAACAAAGTATCTCGCGGCCAAAAGTGACTGAGCTCACCTGATGCTGCTGATGTGATTTCCTTTTTTTATTGAGATGAAGTCAAAACTTTGTTATGCTTCACGGTGTAATCCAAAAAGTCAGAGAATGCGCGCACATCAGTAGCACAGGTGCTGGACCAAACATGAGTCCGAAACGTGCCATTCAATTTTTGGGAGCATCAAATAGTGTTGTGGACCTTTACTTTTCCTCACACGCTGATGTAACCATCTGCGTGATAACCATGAAATGCTTGTTTGCACACCTTCTCTTGTTGTTTCTTGGCTCACAGTGGCTGTGTCGAAGACAAAGTTTTAATTCTTAGCCGTCTACAAACGCTGGAAATAGGCTACTCTTCTCTTCTTGGTAAGCCTACACAAATTAAAGGTGGGCTGATGGTAGTTTCTCTCGTAACAGCAGCGTTAGTATCCACAGATGATTTAGCCACCTGTTTAAAAGGGGGTTGTAGCCTGCCAGCAGTCTCTGCGAGCCCGAATGTGATCACAATTAATGTTGCCAGATTTTTTTAACGATAAATAAGCGACTGCTTCTGACTGCGTTAACGACTTTCCGGGGTGATGAACGTGATGAACATCTGGGAACCGATATGTGGAACCAACAGACAAGGCACGTTTCGGTGCCAAGTAGAACCTTAGCCTTCTATTCGGTTCCATCGAAGCACCGATTTTCGGTACCCAGTCCTACACACACACACAAAACAATAGTGCTTACTGTAGTTCTTCCAGTTTGCAATGTTGATGTTCAAGTCCAAAACACAAGAGCTCCACTCCTGAGTCCAGCAGGTTGTTATTACTCAAGTTGAGCAGTGTGAGACGTGAGGATGTTGAGGTCAGGGCGGAGGCCAGATAGGAACAGCTCTTTTTGGTCAGCTTACACTCGCACAAACTGAAATACAAATATAAATATGAATTTTAATCACAAAAATTCAACACAATCACACACACACAGATACACACACACAAACAAGGCACATAGTCTCTTTGTGCAAATGGACCTGCCATCGCCACTCTTTGCTGAAAGGACTCAACTACATTGTAAAAACGTGGCTGTAACATTACGGAGAGCCTAAAGTTAAGACTCGATTTTTTTATATTAAGGTGATAACATAGGTTCTGGACAAAGGGGTTTGAAAACGGTGACAGAATAAAACAGTGCGTACTGTAGTTCTTCCAGTTTGCAGTATGGATGTTCCAGTCCAGAACACAGAATCTCTACTCCTGAGTCCAGCACCTCGTTGTTACTTAAGTTCAGATGTGTGAGATGTGAGGTTTGTGAAGTCAGGACAGAGGCCAGATAGGAACAGCTCATCTCAGTCAACTTACACTCACACAAAATGAAACATAAATGTAAATATTAGAGATGATATAAAACCCGGAGGATCCGGTTGGAGAGCCGGGTCAAGACCTCATCCGAACAGACCGGGTGGTGTCGTGCATTGATCCGCCAAAGGCGGGTCAGACGGCATTTCATTAATATGTCAACAAAATGGCAGTTACAGCGTGAGAAATTGTGAAACCGGAATATATCCTCTTTAGTTGACTACAACAGCCATTCTCTAATCTCCCTAGTATGCTGTTCAGTCACGAACACTCACTGAGTAAAACTGACCCAACTCCCGCCTCGTCATTCATCGAGCCTGTTTGATCCGTCCAGCCTGTTGTGGCCAATTGAGTCGCGGATCCCCGCTCCCTATGTGTGTGCTTCTGACTCTGTTGAGCTCTACATTTCTAAATGTTAACAGTGCTCTGCCAACGCTTTAACATCTCACTCTGTAGGCTACTCTTAGGGAAATTATAGTCTACAGACGTGACTCTACTATCACTCACTGCGTTACAGCGTACAGTCTTTAAAGCCACTGCTGTCACTCCCCTCGTCCGAGTCACTCAGCAGCGGCGCCCTCGGCGACTCGGTGAGACGAATCCTGACTGAGTTGTTGGTAGCAGCGAATCCCCTACGGATCGGATCAACGCTTAAGTTTCGTTTTTGCCACGAGTGTGTGAGTCGCAAGGCAACTCGGCAGCGGAAGCGAGTGGTCATCTGCTGCTCGCCTCCTGACTGTCTCTGCTCCACTAGACTTCTGCTCCCAAATATTTGACTTTTAGTCTTCCTAAATACAAACACACACATCATTTATTGCAAAATCAGGAACATGCCGTTTCACTGCTGCCAAAGGCTGTTCGAGTTGTGGTTGCATGTTTAGTGAGGAGACCCAGGTGGGTCGGATCGCAGCATGAGTTTAGGAACTGTGACATTCATAAAGTGAGTTTTGTTGATCAAACTGTCTTACTCTTTGATTTATCAACGTGAATTGATAAATGGAACAATGGAGTGATCCGTCTAGTCCGGATACTCTCCTTGGAATGATCCAATCAATCCGGACGCCTCAAAGATTCGAGTTAAGCACCTCTAGTAAATATGAACGTTAGGCAACACGTACATACACACTGACCCTTAAAACAACACCAGTGCTTACTATAATTGGTCCAGTTTGACATTGTGATCCAGCAGCCCAGAACAAAGAAGTTCCACTCCAGAGTCCAGCAGTGCATTGTCACTCAGGTTGAGCAGTGTGAGGCATGAGGAGTGTGAGGTCAGGACAGAGGCCAGATAGGAACAGCTCTTCTCTGTCAAGTTACACTTGCTCAAACTGAAACGAAATAAATTACTTTCATATCAGTTACCTGACATATGCCAGCCACACACACACACACAATATAAATACTTTTACTAATCTACACCACACGCTGTCTACGAAGAGTGCAAAACATCTTGCAAGACTGTCACCACCCTGCTTACCACCTGTTCCAACTGCTTCCCTCAGGCAGAAGATACAGGTCATTACAGGCACGAACTACAAGACTTTCTAATAGCCTGTACCCTGAAGCCATTAGACTGCTTAATTCTAGTGCTCTTACATAGGTCTCTGGACTGGTGTTCTTTTTTTTTTTCCTTTTAAGGGATGGCACTTAGGCCTACTGTAACATCCTATTGATTTTTGTGTATTCATACATGTGTGTGTGTGTGTGTGTGTGTGTGTGTGTGTGTGTGTGTGTGTGTGTGTGTGTGTGTGTGTGTGTGTGTGTGTGTGTGTGTGTGTGTGTGTGTGTGTGTTGTGTGCACCTTAAAAATATCAACAGCACTGGNTTATTGGGTTATTAACTTTGAATTGTGGGGAGAGGATCACATTTTTTTTTTTTTTTTTTTACTGTTTTTTGATTTACTTGATTAATTTGTTAATACTCATATTATTACTATTATTTACTTTAATGTATTATACTATTATATTATACATGATATAGGCTACTTCATGAATTTAGACTTTCTTTGACTACTTCTTTTTGGTTACTTCTATAGGCCTACTTCAAACTACGCAGTGTTGTTGCTCCACCCACAATTTCGTTGACTTCATTGACAATGACAATAAACTCCTTGAATCTTGAATCTGAATCTACTTCAATACACAATCTGCATACCATAGTGATTCTAGTTTGCAGATTTCATGTTGAAGTCCAGAACATAAAAGTTCCACTCCAGAGTCATGCAGCCCATTTTTACTTAGATCCAACAATGTGAGACATGAGGAGGGTGACATCAGCACAGATGCCAGATAGGAACAGCTCTCTTCTGACAGGTTACACGTTAAGGTTAAGCCTAAACCATAGTGGTACATTTTTAGTATAAATCATCAGTCATGTTATTAAAATGTCCGGAAGATGAAAACTCGGCCGCAAACGTAAATGCAAACACAGGCATATTTATGCATCTAATGGGTATGGATTGGTTCAAAGTTGCGGGAAATCGCGGTGATTGGTTAAAGTTGCGCTGTCGCGCAGAATTCGCGGGGATTCATTGAAGTTACGAAAAAGTTTCAAATCGCAACATCGCGAATTCCTGGAGGGACTGATATGACAAATTTAAATGAGCACTAGCAGGCTGGCTGCACCGACCGCAGTGAATCTCGGGCACATGGCGACAAAAAACTCATCTAGCGCCTTTAGCGAGTTTTTGGTGCATCTGGCGACTTTTTAAAACGTGCATTTTCAGTGACAAATTCATCGTTTTTCCACATAATTCTGACTCTGTGCCGCCGTCAGAAGCGTTTCCCACCGTTAAGCAGTGCTGCGGAATAGCTCTGATCTCCAAAAGTAGCTAGCACCTCCCATTTGTACTGTGGATGAAGGCATGTGGGCACGTTTTCTATAGATCAGTGCTCCGTGCCTGATGCTATGACGTCATATGTAACGTAATGACGCCATCTAGCGACTTTTCAGCGAGCCAATAGTGACTTTGGCTGATTTTCTTTTGGCAACACTGCACGTGCTCACTGCGTGAACACACAGCTGGAGCGTGGACCTGTCGTGGCACGAGCCTCCTGCATGGACTCCCGCAGCACCGAATCTCCCGGTCCCCACCGTGTAGTCGATCTCGGCCGCCTTTTCCTAACGAAACCGCAACTCCTCCGATGTCCAGTATGATTCTTACCATACAGTTCACAAAGCACAGCAGTTGGATAGCTCACCAACACACTGTAGCTGATCCTCCTTGCTGCCTCGGAACCTGGCGTGCTCTCGCGCTTGTTGACATGACCAAACACACACACACACACACACACACACACACACACACACACACACACACACACACGTCACATGATACATATGTATGCCTATCTGTCTTCTTGCACACTCATGTCGGCTGTAATGTTCAGTCTTGTGTAATGAGGTACTGAATGTCACTTGTTTGCTTAAGGTAGGAGGATAGCGGTATCTGTTTAATGCATACACTGCCTGACTGGAGAGTTTAGGACAAAAATCGGTCTCGCCACATTACTCCGGTCCTTTCCAGTGCGTCCACAGGAGGAAGGACTCTCGTCTCCCAGTCCAGTGGACTGCAATATCCCTGATGAGCTGAATCCTTTTTGTTATCTTTCAGATGCGTCCCATGCATCTCTTTAAGAGGCTTTGGCGTCCGTTGGTACGTCCGTCCGTGATATGTTTCTGATTGGTCCGTGCGTCCGTGCTGTGGTTCTGAATTGTGATTCCCTCTTGTGTCCACAAGGCTTCAGAGTGTGCAAGCCAAAACCTCTATGGTTAGCAAACTGGCTAGGCTTCACAGCTGATTGCATTCTGACACAAGTGCAGTGCAAGCGCACACACTGCACTCGGGCACAGAAGCAAAGAGGTCTGTATGCATGAGTCTCCCGAAAGTGTGAATATTTCCAGCGAGTCTGCAAACACTCTGCCACTACCTTTCAGTGCTCAAACTAGTTGACAAAAAGACTAGTGCTCAAACTAGTAGACAAAAATGCCATTTGAGGAGTGCAGTGTGAAACATCAGCTTGCTCACATGAACCTCAACATATTACCAACAACATGTTGTTGTGGCTTATTTGAAGAAATTGTCATATTAAGGGAGGGTCTTGCATTTTCCTTCATAATTAAAAGGGGATCATTTACAAACATATTGCAGGGGACGATCATTCATTTTCTGCTGGTGGGCAATGTGGACTGCTTTGCATTCAGTGAGAGCACTGGAAGACCAGGCGTCTTCTGATTCTTGCTTTGCAATCGTTTGAATTTGGTGAACTCTGGCACTCTTACAATGAAGCTGACTGCTTTGTGCCTTTACGTTAAAAAGCTACCATTGAACCATAAAGCGCATGATTCACCCCAACGGTTTTATTTATTTATTATTTGTCGATGTGTAGATTTATGCACGTGATGCTGAAATCGCGTGATTGCCTACTAACCGGGCGAATAGATCAGCCGCGACATGAGCGAGGCGAGCGACAGAAGTAATTGACTTTGTATTGAGTCACGCGACAAAAGCAATTCTGGAGAGTAGAGCCGATTCGTGCGACGAGAGCAACAGTTTGTAGTTGAACTCCTGGGAATGTTATGCAAATGAGCTATGACGCAGTTTGGCGACAAGCCACCACAGCCAATGACTGCATAGAGGTCAGTAACCACAGCCAATGGGAATGTTGGAACGCTTGCGTTCTGCTTTCAACGGACAATCTAGTCGCTTCAATCGCTTGTATCGCTCTTGCTGCACAGAAGCGATTCTCTGTCGCTTCAATTGTGTCGCGGGTGGTCTATTCACCCAGTAATGGTTTACACATAGGCTACTAACAATGTCTGGTAATTTGTAATTTACTTGATCTATTTTGAATGCTATGGTACCAGGCTTGTACATGGTAGGCTTATTGATAAATTGCCATGCCAGGTATGAGGAGGCCAGGGGGGGTTTGGGCAAAAACGATTGAGTATTACGGGTATAGACAGATGCATCTGTTGTCCGCCTGTCAGTTGTTTTAATATTGTTTTGTTACTAGTTCACTAGTTTTCTCTTGTTTTGTGGAATAACTTTTTGCTCTGGACCTCTTCTATCAGGAATATATCACACAACCGATGAGTAAGGAATATATTTTATTGTGTGCTGCAGATCAGGACTTTGGGAGTTTGAGTGTTTGATCGCCGCCGTCTGATTGTTTTCATTGGGGCTTATTGTTGGACACTGTGGTTTTAGATATTAGGAAACTTGTGAAAGCAGTGAAGTGAAAGCTCACATGGGAAACTACACACTACAAAATTGCATTTATGCCTCACCCAAGCAAGGGGGCAGCCCCCAATGGCGCCAGAAAGGGAGCAGTGCGGCACCATGCTCAGGGTATCTCAGTCATGGAGAAGGGTGGAGGAGAGAACTGATTAATTACTCGTCCCGCCAACCTAGTGGGTCGGGAGTCGAACTGGCAACCTTTGAGCTCTAAGTCTGACACCCTAACCACTTACCCATGACTGCCCAAACAGAGGTGGTTAAAAACAATATGCCTCTCTGTGCACTTTAAAGTGTTTATGAAACGAAAACAAACGGTCATTCCCATTAAAGCCTTGTTTTTTCTGATAGCATCGATGAGACTTTGAACCCAATCATCCTGGAGGAACTTGTGAAAATGGCAACTCAAAGTGTGAATTCTGTGAAATTTGCTGTGACTAATGAGCTGGGCTGTGACATCAAAGAGGAGAGTCCCTGGTTTGCTAGTATGGCGATCTGAGAAAACAACACACATTTGATGGACCCACATCTTATAAAGGAACCAAAATTCAATCAGCGTGTCGAAAAACCACACATCCAACCTCATGAGAAAAAAAAAACAGCAGCACAAATCTATTTCAGAGGCACTGATACATCTGCAGAAAGTGACATGTCTGACAGGCGAAGTGACGATTGTTGACCTAGCCTGACAGTTTGTTTTCTTTATGGTTACGGTTGCTAAGGGCGCTTTGCCATGACCCAAAGATGACATGGCGTGTGTATTTGTTGACAAATGGGGGGCATTTTGATTCAATTGTGCGATATAGTGTGATTGAAATGCATGTACATGCAAAAATATTATCAACTAGAGAAAAAACGGAGGTAATAGGCTGTTGGAGCAGCCCCGAAATCCTAAAAAAGAAGAAGAGAGAAAAAAAGTAGGCCTACGCTATATGCATCTCCGTTTATTCGCTAAGCAGTAGCCCAGTCTGTGAGTTGGCTGTCCTCGACCGAGAGCACCACGGAGGCTGAGGCGCGGATATCCCAAAACCAATTTATTGACCAGCTGAATGGCAATCAACAAAAAGTGCATATCCCGAGAGCATTTGCATCGGTTTGGCATGTAATGTGCATTACCCTTTCCTGAAAACAACATACGAAGCAGATGGACAAGGTAAAACGTAGCCTAAAGCAAAGCAGTGCACGAGCAGTTACAGGGGCAGTTTCAGTCTGCACGCCGGCGATGTCAATTGTTGGAACTGCTTGAGACAATAGCATTCTCTTCAGTCCAACCATGCCCGCGATCTCCACATTTGTGGTGAAGCACGAGGGGTGGAAATGTGCCGAGCACAACAGTGACCATGAGCTTGCTTCAAAACCACGCCGGTGTGGCAGCTTTTGTGATATGCACCGGAATTCTCATCCACATGTACATCTGCTTGTACGAGGCTATGGCAAGCGATGTGGGACAAATGTATGGCAGGAAGCGAATGTCAACATAAACAGAGATTACACAATCTTCGATATGGTCAGCAAATGTTTTGGGGCTGTCATTTATGTTATGCCTACACTTTGGAATTAGATCAGAGTCTTATTGTTACACAGGCATATTTGATTTAGCCCAACTGTACTCTATACTTAACTTTACTCAGTTTATCCTACAAGCAGATAGCCTACAGGGCGGATGAGAATCCGGTGCATATCACAAAAGCTGCCACACCGGTGCCTGCGTACGAATTGGATCCACAGAGCCCTTGTTTTAGCCTTCTCCACAGTTGGCCACAGTTCCATCATTCTTCACAGAAGGGAACTTGTGCAAAGATATTCCTTCTGTCAAGTAGCCATTTTTGCAGCAGGCACCGTTCGGCCCTCCAGCAACACACTGCTTGACACTGCGCTTTGGTTTGGTACTAGCCGCCACTGATCTGAACAAGGTGGAATGAGGTGAACTCCCCCCTTTTATGTCACGCATATCATTTGCATAAAATTTGCATGTCACCAAAAAAAACGAACATAACACTTTTTGGGAACGTTTTAACATGACTTTTAGGACAAAATATCACCCAGACAATATCCCATTTTATTCACAAGGCTTAGAACTGCCAGAATCTGTCCTGGAAATGGTCCAATTCCTTTACTTTGTTTTCGTTTCATAAACACTTTAAGGGAACCTGTTGTGTTTGTGAACATCCTCTCTTCTGTAACTGTAATATACTTGCTCTGGTGTGCAACTTTCATGTTACGAGATCCCATTGGTGTCATGTTGTTTTTTTGTGGTAATGCAGACACATAATTTAATACTTTAGGTCTGATTACAAGCAAACACACATTGTCATGACCAAACAAACACAGGCACACACGCATACACACATGCGGGCGCGTGCACACACACACATACGCATACACACACACAGACTTTGATCCTGCACCCGGCTTACATTTTCAGAAGTGCAAGATCAGATTTCATATTTTAGATTCTTTAAAAACTATACAGTATAGTATATATATATATGTATATATATATATATATATATATATATGTATATATATATATATATTTGCCTTCTTGGTTTGTATTCACTGCATTTGTTTATGAAAAAAAATATATATATATTATTTTTTTGGTGCAAAATAATTAAAGGGTGGCTAATACTAATGTGAGGATGGCTAAAGCCCCCCTAAAATAGGGCTAACGACGGCCCTGGTGCTGCCCTTGTAACCGGATAAAATACGAACCAAAGCCCTTGTAAACAGGGCTCTACCTAATGCTGGTGAAAATTCCGCTTGGCTGGTATAAGAGAA
>NW_026945640.1:0-43211 GCF_034702125.1 Engraulis encrasicolus | reverse complement strand
AAAAATCTTTTTTGAGAAAGTCGTTTCCTGGACAAGCATGGGTACAGCCTTGTTAAAGAATTGAGACAATTTGGAACTGTTTATAAATTCCAGCCTAACTAATATGGAGCAGACTAACGCAGTGTAATGGTTCTGAATGGCTATGACCTTTATATTTTAACATTTTCATTCTACACACCATGCGTAAAAGCCACGGTGATTGTTAAGTAATAATGGTTACATTTTCATAAACAGGAGGGATATGTGAATAAATTGACTGCATTTATACATTTTATGAAAATATATCCATTTGAATTCATAGATATAGGTCTCTAGTTAAGTTGTTTTCTGTCTTGTCTGCTTTTCCTCTCTGTATTTCTGTCTGACTCTGCGTCTGTGGGTTTCCTGGCCCTGCGATGCTGGCCCTTCCTGCTTTCCAAGTCAGAAGGACTTTTCCTACAATTGTCCTGGCAGATAGCCAGATGTTTCCAGGTTGACATGGAGATTGATAACTTTGAAAGATGACGTTAGTATTTTACTTGTTAGATTATGTCATGGACTGTGGGGCTGGGACTGGTTAAATAGGCTTGTTTGTGTATACACTTCAGGACTTGCTGGGTGTCTCCCCACGCAGTAACTCCTCCGGCCGCTAAACAATAAAATCTGCTCGCAGATTTTAAATGCTACCTCTGTTTCTGTGTGTGTTCTTTCAGGTCAATTTGATAAGGTAATACAGTGAAATTGTTAAGGTGATAATGTGAAATTATTCACAGACGCTCTTATTGCTGCAAGTGTTGGAGTGATGGCCTGCCTCAAGGCAACCGAAACAGAGCTTCTCCATTCGAATGAACTTGACTCTATCTGCGACTTCCATTTCCAACAGTTTTCTGCATACATGCAAGGTATGGCCGGGGTTCTTGCAGAACAGACAGTGTTTGGCGGCCTGCTCATTGGACCTCGTAGACAGAGTCTTCGCGTTGACATCCCGTCTCTTCAGGTTGTTGCTTGTTGGTTGCCTTGCCATTTCAGCTTCAACTTGCTTGAGAGAATGCAGGGATGTAACTGGATTGCAGGCGATCTTTGCTTCTCTGGAGAGGAACTTGACGAATTGACTGAAGCTTGGGAACTTGCCGTTCTCTTCTTCCATGTCGATGACTTTCCGGTTCCATCTAGCTGTTAGCCAGTCGGGTAACTTTGCAAGAAGCTTCCGGTTTTCGTTGCAGTCGTTCAAGATCTCCAGGGCATTGATGTGTAGCATGGCGGCTTCACAGCTGCGAAGAAAGTCTGCAAACTCTCTGAGCTCAGTGTTGTCTTTAGCTCCAATCCTGGGCCATGCGTGAAGCTTATCTCTGTATGCTTTAGCGATGGTAAATGGGCTTCCATATCGCTCCTCCAACAGCTCCCATGCAGCAGAGTAGGCTGACTCTGTTCCAAGAAGGAAGTAGCCATCGAGTGCATTCCTGGCTTGTCCACTCACATACCTGCGGAGGTAGTATATCTTCTCCCTTTCCCTGATGTTTTTCTGGTCGATCAACGTTTGGAATGACAACTTCCAGTCGCTGTACTTTAACGGATCACCTGTGAATATTGCCGGTTCTGGAACAGGTATGCGAGTTGCACTCATTGCATCAGAAAGCATTTTAATGAGCTCTAATGTGGCTGGATTGGCTGACGTAGCTGTTGGTTGCGAAGCTTGAGGTGCAGATGCTTGAGGACCTCTCTCAGGAAGTGATGGCTTACGATCTGCTACCAAGACATCTTGTGGCTCTTCATGGATGCTGAGCCCTTGGTTGTAGACTTCACACTTTGCTCGCGCAGCATTGAACTCTTTGATTGTTTCCAAGTTTTTAATCTTAAGTCGCTTTTCTTCAAGCTTGGCTTTTATTTCAGCTGCCTCTTCCTCTCTTTTTATCCTCCACTGAATTTCTTCTTGCTCCTTCTGTTGGCGTCGCTTCATGTCTGCGATCTCTTGAGCTGCTATCTTCCTGTTAGCTTCTGCCTCCAGATGCTGCAATTCCAACTGTTCTCTTTGTTGTTCTTCCAACACTTCCAGAACGGCTTGGCTTGCTGCAGCTTCTGCGACAGCTTCTTGGTGCTTCAAGGAAGATGCATGTGAGCGCTCTGAGGGACCCTTCAGAAAGGAAGCGACAGAGTCAAAGTCACTTAGAGTGGAGTTCCAAAGAGAGCCAGCTTCCGGCCAATCTGGCTCATCTTCATGTGGGCGCTTCCCGTCTAGGTAAGCTGTGACCTTGGCGACAATGAAATCGGAAACTTGTGTGCAGATGTCTACTCTTCGTCGTGTGTCTTGGTCTGGTGTTGAGACTCTGCGTAGATCTTCATAGACACGTTGGGCGTCTCCTGAAAGGCCCTTGACATCATGAAGGATATCTTGCAGTAGACACTCTGAAAACGCTTCTGTTGTCTCTGAAAGTGCCTTCTTGGAGAGTTTTACATTTGTTCGCCATTTGTTGTACGTGTAATTGAATCTTTGTTGGAGCGTTTTAATTTTTTCTTCTTGCATCGCTTTCCCCTTCTCTGTCAGGGTACGGGTACGCTCGCTGTGTCTCTGTGGCTGTTCTTCTACTGGCAGGGATTCAACGTTGCCCACATCATCCTTGGAAAGACGTTCAGGGACTTCACTTCCATCATCAGCTTGCCCTACCTGAAGTGTTGACTCACTACTCTCTGCCATAGCTAGCCTGTACTAAATGTAAACTGAATAGTCAACTTAAATACTTAGTGTAAATAAGGAATGTATACGCAATTACTGTATGCTGCACGACATGAATGTAAATAAAGCGTGTATAAAGTGTTAATACCTACTCTTATGTGTCTAGTGTATTTAAACTGCAATAAAATAATATCTGAAAAAAGGCTTCAGTAATTAAAAAAATGCTCTGCACTCTTCTTCTGACTAATAATGCACTAAAATGGCTTAAAATGCATATATAAACCCAAAATATAGCATTAAATTAAAAAATCAGAAGGCAAATAAGCTTCAAAGTAAATGGCCAAAATATACCCTTCAAAGTGTCAGGTGGGGTCTTCCCTAAGAGATACTTTCCCTCTCAAAACAAAAGCATAAACTCAAAAATGTAAATATAACCTTACACTTGTATCATTAGCTTCAGTAACCTTGGATTCAATACCCAAATGCAAAACATGAGACAGGAGTAAATAACATCACATCACAACACACCATGAAGTCAGCATCACTTAGCTTAAAACCTTTAAATGAATCCTTGAAAGATGTTCTTTGCAAAGTCTCTTCAAGTACACTCTTGTCAGTGTCCTTCTTGATGGCTTGCTTAGAAACAACAGTCTCTGATTCAGTTCGAGTCTTCTTTTTCACAGTCTATTTGAGTGTTCGTGAATGCGTTTTACTTATCTCTGCGTGTCCTCGCTACAACCGCTGCAGCGTTCCATGACCACAACCTGGGCGCGTGATCGACGAGCTTGCGTGGTCTTGCTTCGCGCCCGTCTTGGGAAAGCTTCACCTCCGACGCCGATGAACAGTCCCGAGTTTTCACTGTGACTCCTCCCAAGGCACAACAAGACGCAGGTTTTCTTTAACGGGTTTTATTCTTTGGGTCATCTTCTTAAACCTCCCAAAAACCGTGAAAACTAAAACACACACAGTATACAGTGTTAGAAATGGCGTCAGCTAACACAAAGACGTTCACACAAACCAGACCGTTACGGTAAGAATAAAGAAAATAACAAACAAAACAAACCTCGTTGGCTGCGTGCCTTAACTGAGAGAAGGTTAAGTCCTTGGTGACTTTGGTCCTTGTCCTTATCAGTCCTGAAGTTCAATGTTAATGTCTTTGTAGGAACTTAAACAGAGCGCTGATCTTTCGTGGCCGATTCCTTGGTTTGCTAATGTTCTTCTGACGTTTAGCTGGGTACGTTAGGGGTCTTACGTCACACGCACGCACATTGAGGTTATCAAAATAAAAGTTCGCTCTCAAAACACAGGTAGTATACAAATAAGAAAATAAACTCATTATGAAAATAGATCAAAACACTTTGCATGAAAACACTTATATACACAATAAACACAATAATGCTTGCAACCGTTACAAGGGGGACGGATGGAGACTTCTCCCCTGACGGCCCCTTGACCATATTAAGAACTTCCGGATAACCTCAACCACGAAACCACATTGAGGCAGTCGGTTCATATGCAAAATAGGGAGGCGGAGCACTCGGAGGGTCACAGGCAGCCTCAAAATGAATGGCAGTGAACGAGGAGCCCGCGTATTGAAGGATAAAACTCGCTGTTTTGAACTAATAATCGTCCTGGGAAACTTCCTTCAAAGTTCACAGCCTGCCTCGTGAATTCAGGGAAATGACAAAAAAGTGGGATTATCATACATACATCCATGACCACGAGCTAGGGATGCAAATGATTAATCGACTTTAGATTAGTTGTCGAGCAAGAGGTTGCTCGATCAAAATGTATTAATCGCGATTAATCGCTAGAGGGCGCTAGAGACTGTTGAGTAGTTCTAGTTCTAGTCCTATTCAAATCCATGGTGCGCAGATTTTATCTATTAAATCGTCATTGCAACTTCTAGAGTTCTTGTGGGTCTTTTGGAGATGTGTACTTGAATCTGTGATTATGCCAAGCCCAATTGTGTAAGTTGTTACTGTTTGAATTGTGAGAAAAACGATCTTTCAAGACAGGCAAATGTCACTGCAAGCAGCATTTCACTGTAGGGTTAAGCTTGCTATGTTAGCTTAGCGTGCTAACTAGCGAAATCACAAACGTAGTCATTTCAAATTGTGAGCTGTAATTTTAATCACTAACACCCTGTCAGATATCAAGACTAGTATTAGATGAACTGGGCATGGTAGTATATGAACATGCATGAAGAGGAGCACCATCTGTTGGTGAATCCATGTTAGCTGTAAGTGTTGTCATAGCTCCATTCATTCTCAATGGAGCCTGTTAGCTTATTAGCTCTCCTTACAGACACAGGAAATAGCTTTTTTTTGTTCAGAAACAAACTTTGTTGACATTACTATGCATTATGGACAACAACACACCACCCAAAAGATAGCATTTCTTTATTTTGAAGCGTATAAAATTAAAATGCTTGTGGTTGATCATGCTGGCTGACACACCTATATGCAGACAAGTTCTGAGTCTGATCACGTTTCACTCAACCTTGTCTGTCATCATGTCTCAGACAACTGCAAGGCGACATAGAGGGGGCGTGGGGCTACTAGTTCACTCCTGGGTGAAACCAAGCAATGCCCCCCCAAAGGTGGTGTGGAGATGCCATAGAAAACATGTCTGCTTTCTTTTCCTAATGCATAGGCCTAATTACTTGAGGAATATATAATATAATATAACATAATACAATAAAATACAATATGGGCTTAATGATCATAATGTAGGCCTAATTCTCATAATATAATTTAATATAACAATATAGGCCTATACTTTTTGAACTCAGTGTTTTAACTATTTAGCTGGTATTTTTTGGTATTTTTTAAAAGGCCCTATGAAATTCAGGTGAAAAAACGCCGCTTATCAATTAATCGAAAGTCGATCGATAACACTATCAACTAATGATTAATGAATTAATCGATAATTTGCATCCCTACCAGAGCACTTGTAGAATCCACAGTCCGTGACATCTGACACGTGACATCTGTTCTGTTGGTTATGGCTACTAGAGTTCCGTGTACGTGCGCAGCATAACCACTCGGCATGTAGCCTGTAAGCTAGATTCATGCTTCGTATGCATAGCCTCTGCCTCCGTCCGTCTTCTGTCTGTGCGAGTCCACGCCCCCCTCGCAGAGGCTCTGCGCCCGTCCTCGAAACGAGCCCTCGGACCTCGCAGAACTCGCAGAAGCATGAATACAATGCTGGTTCGTGGCCACTCCCACGCGACTTTTGATGAGCGCAGTTGCAGAAGTCTAATCTGACCTTAATCATGATGCTGGTAATCCCTCTTGTTAAAATTGCTGTATCAGTAGGCCTAATTGTTATACTCCATGTTTACAGGGCGGGGAGTGACCAGCAACTAGGGTGACTCCGTGGCATCACAGGCTGCTGTTCTGTTTGGGAACATAGTCCCCCTTTTTAGGTTACTGCTTTCCACTGGCGCGACAGGTCGGGGGCTACTGTGGTCGGGTTCTATAGACGCAGGCTCCCAGCAACGCGCAATCTCACCTGCTGACTACCTGCACTCGCGGGCAACACCGCGGACCGCATAGGCTATTTAGTGTTGAAGTTTTGATTTGAATTATTTTGTGGTTGCATAGGTGGCAATGTGCAAGCAATGTGCCCTATTTTGTGATTATTTTGTGGATGTGGGGGATTCTGCTGTATTTCTGTTGCTTCATCAAATTTAACTGAAGACATTCTGTTTTCTTTTGTTTTTGTTTCTGTAACCAAGTGGTAAGGACAGGAGAATTTTAAACTCTAAATTTCAGTTTTTCTTACTAACTAGACGCCACCCTGGGATAAGAATGGGAACTACAGCCCAGGGACTGTATGAAAACCTTAGATTTGACCCCCACACAAGTTCTGTTGCATTAACGAGGAAACGTGGATTCCGTAACAAAATAATCTCTTTATTAACAATTTCACATATAAATATAAAAATCCGGACAGTTAAAATATTTCCCACCACAATGCACACACACACTCACACTCACATACACACTCACACAAATCAGTACAAAAGGGAGGGTTCTCAAATACAGGGCAGGTGCACCCAAGAGGGGGGAATTATACTAAGCCCCCTGTATAGGCCTTGGATAAGTACACACAAACACGCGTGCCCATGCACACACTAAGTGAAGGTGAATTATTGCACTCACACACAGGTAACACTGCACTGCACTGCAATTCACTGCACACCACGTGACCGGACCCACCACCAGGGGGGAAGAGGACCTCCCTCTGGGATTACCTGCACCTGTTAACAGAAAAGAAAAGGGTAAATAAAGGGGTAATCAAGGGCCTGCCACTTGCCCAGCAAATAAAGACAAACAAAATGAAATAAACTGAATTGCAGGGCCCACCAGCAAAATCTAACTCGCCACAGAAAGAGGTTGCTACAGGCGAGAGCAGGACTGATGAGAATTAGTAACAACAATCAGGCCAGGGGCATTGGTTTAGGCTACAAGCCGTGCACACTCAGTAGTTACAGAAACAAAAACAAAATAATTGAAATTGAAGTTCCCAACTCAAGTCAAAAGAAAATAATCAAACAGAAGAAAGAAACATCCCTCAACGAAAATATACAAAATAAACAAATGAATCGTGCTCTCACCACGACATAACAAGACACTCACTCGCACAGACTACATTCACGCACACACTGAACTCGGCCACATGCGCCACCTGCGCAAGTTAACTTATGCTGGGCTGCTGAATGCTTTCGGAGTAATAGCCCTCGGATGACCGGACACTGCGACGCGTCCGTCCGAAGCACGTATCGAGGGGGGACAAAACAGCAGCAATTCAGAGCGAACCGGGAGTCTGCAGCTACACCCAGGCGCCTACAAATACAGATGATAATGCGATGTAACTGGGCTATTGTACCAATTTTACAACGTGATGAAAAGTTGAAGCGGTATACTCACGTTCCACAACAGCCGAGGAGGAGAGGAGGGAGACAATAAAAGCCGACGAGTCAGAGGAAACTCAAACCCACGCAACAACAAAATACATCATCAGTTAGACCCGAGTCAAACAAATCAAAACTTTAGCGAACGTGTGGTAGACTAGAAGCATTTCCAGAAAAAGGCCCTTTATAAGGGTGTTAGAAGCATTTTTTAGTAAAAGTTGGGAACCTAGTTTTCTAAGACAATTAGAGTACCCTGAATTCAGCTAGCGTGGTTCCCAAGCTGAATTTTGAGTTTTTGACCATGAAATGGGCAAAAAACAAAATGGCCGCCGAAATTCTTGATTTTGGGCAGAATATGTAGAAAGTACCACTTCTCCATGGAAATAAATGTGCAATGCTCACATATTTGCATTTATCATGCATTCCTACACTTACACAAAGGCAAATTGTCATGGCAAAAAGATAAAAAAATACTATAATTATGCCGTTCTAATAATAAGATATTCTCGTAAACTGGCATTCAATAGCAATAGCCTCCATGAAGCACATTATCATACAAAATTGTCATTCAATAAGATTTTGAAAGAAAAAGAGAGGCAAAGAAGATAGTATTATCTAAAAGACTAAATATTAGGACATTTATATGTCCCCTGTTCTTTGAAGGAGATGAGTGAGTCATCTCTATGGGAGCGCACTCTCAGCTGTACGATTAGCTGAAGACCTTTGCAATCACGCCAAAGGTCCAATCAACTGTGTGGTCAGGATGTCCACTTTGTCAAAACCGAATGGTTGCGCGCAAATAAGCCAGTCTGATGCCAAACATCTCTTCGGCTGTCGGCAATAAGGTTGTCTTGAGAGATGGCTCACTCATCTCCTTCAGAGAATGGGGACATATTCATGTCCTAATGCTCTCTTTCAGTCGAATCGTTCGCATATCTATGGGAGAGTTACAATCACTCCCGATTGCTGGTCCAAACTAGGCAGAACTCCAAGAGCATCCTGTAATGATAGCGTTTCTATTACCTTACAGACAATCAGTAGTCCTGCCCAGAACCCTATGTTCCGGTGGCAACGTGGTCACATCTGGCCGGTAGAACCGGACAAAGGTGGCGGGGTTGGCCCAACCAACCGCTCTGCACACCTCTGAAACTGCTGCACCCTTGAAGAGAGGACAAGATGTAGAGACCTGCACTAGTAAAGTGAGCCCTAATCTGAGCCGGGGGTTGGCGACCCTTGGACTCATATGCCAGGGCAATGGTTTGAACCAACCATTTGGAGACCTCTATTTCAAAACTGTGAGCCCTGTAGAGGGCTTGATGAAGCACACAAACAGCTTCTCAGTGTTCCTAAAAGAGTGAGTCCTGTTCATGTAGATGTGTAAAGCGTGCACAGGGCACAAGTTGTGTTGTCACCTCTCTTCGACGGATCTGAAAGGTGGTGTGCAAAAGCAGTTTGGAGAGGCCCCTCTTGGAGGGGCTCGAAAGGGGCCCCACACATAGCCTCCAGTACTACAGAGATATCCCAGGAGGGTATCGTCTGATGTAGCACGGGGCGTAAGTATCTAGTGGATGGGCACTCAGAGTGTTGGAACCGAATCCTACATGGCACGATGAAATCGCTGCAAAGTAGACTTAAATGGTAAAGCCTTGTCTCCCCCCAATAAGTCTTGTAGGAAGGACAACACCATCGGTACTGAACACTTTCGCGTTGGTCACACTAGCGTTCGAAGACAGACCACTTCAGGTTATACAGTGTCCCAGTAGATTGGGCCCTGGCCCCTTAAATTGTCCTGATAACGTTATCCAGAAAAGCGGTTAGGTTCAAATGCTCCCTTGCCAGACCCATAGGGGCAGGTGGCCCCTGGGCTGGGGTATGTCCTCCTCCGGGTCCGTTGCCAGACTCGAACCTGCAGGAGAGGGGAAAGTAGCAGGAGGGGTTGAAGCCCCTTTGCTCTCAGCTGAGGCCCCTGAGCCCCGTGGGCTAAGGGGGGACAAACCCTGAGAAATCTCGCTTCCTTGCAGGAGGGGAAAAAGGGAGGCGTCAGGCGAAGGCGCTCGTGGTGCATTATGCAGGACTTTTGGAGCGCGCCATGCCTGGTGACAGGGTGCGCTTTCGTGCCAAGCACAGTGGCCTGCGATGATGCCCAAGGGGCTCCAAGGCAGCTGCTTGAGCTGGGGAAGCCACATCAGCCACTAGGGTGGTGGTCAGTACTGTATGAGATTCTCTGTGGTGGCAGGGAGTTGGGATAAAGAGTCGTCCACCTTAGGCGGGAGATCGAAGCACTTTGCCAGGGGGGAGTCAGAGTCTGACTCCACTGAAATTCTTTGCCAGCAGTCGACCGTAGTCAAGAGAACAAAGGGACAGAGCAGGCTAGAACTAGTCAAGCTCTCGTAACTCGTGTCCTTCAGGGTACTCGTGACCTCAGTCAGGAGACGTGAGTCCAAGGAACCGGGTACGCACAAATGTTTGTAAAGAACTTTTACTCTGTATTGTTTCTAATCTGCCGTGAGTAGATTCCGTCATTGTGAAGTTTCTTGCTGCCATGGGGAGGACACTGTACATTTCATATGTTTGATCTGCAATGGGTGATCTCAGGTTAAAAGAGAGTGTCCACCTACACAAAGCTGAGGCTGTCTCGGTGATCACAATTATGCCTGTGACATTTACCCACTTCATAGCCTGATCAGAATCTGGCTAAACTTGTGAGCCAATCTCTTGACCACAAAGTGGCCTTTTTGGAATTCAGACAAAATGGTTCTGGAAGCTGACTCATCAAGTAGATACACTGGGCCCCATTGTGGATAATTAAGATGGCCATACCGCTTAAAGTAGGGCAACATTAGGCTGAAAGAGTGAAAATTCAGATCCCAGGTAGCTTCACGTTGTTCTCTGTTGTGTACTGCAGCAGAACAGTAACCATATCCATATACTGCCACCAGTTCACATCATCAGATTGACTCTCAGCAATATCATGCAGAAGATTTCTGTCCTTTTCCTGATACTGGAATGAAATCAGTTCACTAATTGTCTGAGGATCATCACCATTAGCCATCCTAGCAAGACAGGTAGAGAAGACTTGGCATGAGAAGACCCTAAAGGGATTGCAGAGTAAACTTGTGTGCCATGGCTTTGTTGGATGCCTTTCCTGCCAGAACAAGTTCAACAGGGCCTTATCCAAGCAATCCACCATCCATACATTGGTCAGTCCAGATCCATTCATATGTTCTCCTATGGCCTTAAGGAAGTTGATTGACAAGTGAAGTCCTCCTAGGCGAGGTATTCATCTGTTGTTCTATTCAGAAATTGCCCACTTTAACTCTTCAAGTCTGCAGTACAATGCTTGGTCAACTGTGATAACTGTTCCTGTCCAAAATGTTAAGATATGACAATGCATTTGTATTCAAAGTATCAAAACGTGTGCAGTAGCGAGGACTATTGGCAAATACCCCGCAGCAGTCTGTTGTTCCTTTGATGACAGTGACTGATTGAACACTGACCAAGAAGTCTTCATGTCTAAGTTTTGACAGTGCAAGAAGAAAGCTAGATCTGTAGCCTTTGCTTGTCTAGCATACTTATGCTCCTCTCCAGATTTTCCAAAGCATGATTAAGCAATGGGTGCTGAAAAAGTTGGCTTGAATGTCCTATGAGTAATAGACAGGTCATCAGCTGGGAAAATTAGGCCTTTCGTCCTACCGCACTTTTCTCTGTGGATTACTGACCAGAAGCCCTATTGGAAGAAATTAAATCATGGGGCCACGTCAATTTTTGCTCAGAATTCAATATGGCCGCCATTTTCCAAAATGACTTGTTTTCATGCATTATTACATTGTACTATAAGGTGATATTCATGAACGATGAACTACTTTCAGCACTATTCTGTCCTATTTCCTTACATATATGTTTACAAAGGTTGACTAAACTAAAAGAAATGAAAATAAAGTTGGCCACCTTGCAATATCCAAAGGAAAGTGCTGAAAATAATGATTGAAATGCACATACAGAGTCTATGGCTGCGAAAATTAGGCCTAATGTCCTGTCAGGGTCTTCACAGTGGATTACAGACCAGAAGGCCTATTGAAAAAGATTCACCAGCTGGTTGCCATCTCAAATGTGCTCCAAAATTCAAAATGTTCTCTGTTTTTCAGAATGGCAGACTTTCATACATTTTTCTCAATATTGTAAGACCATAATTATCAATAAAGATAACCTATTTTCAGTGAAATCTCCTATCTACAGACGTGAGTACAAAGGTTGGCAACAGTAAGATGTAAATTTCCTATAGACAATATCCTAAGGGTTGATGTCAGAAAATGATTGAATTACACATACACAGTTGACTGCTGAAAAAAGGCTATTGATCTGCCAAACTTTTCACATTAGATTTCTGACCAAAAGTTTTTCAGGCCTACATTTTTTTTGCATAAAGCAAGGGTGAGTGTGCGTGCGTGCGTGTGTGTGTGTGTGCGCGCGCGCGTATCCCCCGCTCATCTTTCCCCTGCTCTACAGTGTCTTTCCCCCACACACTATTCTGCCTCCTCCACCCCCTCACTCATCCCCCCCACACACTATTCTGCCCCCCAACCCCCTCACTCATCCTTCCCATGCTACTCTGCCCCTCCACCCCTCACTCACCCCCCACTATTCTGCCCCCCACGCTCAACCCCCCTGACTCATTCTTCCCCCACAAAATACTTGCCCACCCCCCCACCCAATGTGAAAAGTTTGGCAGGTCACCCCCCCCCCCCCCGACTTAACTTACCCCCCCCCCCCCACCACACACATACATTATTCTACCCCCCTGAACCCCCCACACACTATTCTGTCCCCCTACCTACTAATTCAACCCCGACTCATTCCCCCCCAACCCCACACACACACAGATGCTCCTCCGCATCATTCGGTCCCCCCTACCCCCCACCTTACCCCCCCCCCCCCCCCACACACACACACACACACAAACACACACAGTTTGGCAGGACAATATGCCTTTTTTCAGTTTTTTTTGTTTGTGAAATTCAATCATTTGACAACATTTCTTTGGATATTTCAAAGTGGCAAGATACAGGGGGTGGACAAAATAACTGAGACAACTATCATTTTAGTGTTGGAAGTTTAATGGCTCAAGTGGACCAGCCTGTTGGCCAATCTTCATTAATGGCACATTGCACCAGTAAAGTGAAGTGTGAAGGTTCAATTAGCAGGGTAAGAGCACAGTTTTGCTCAACATTTTGCAATGCACACAACATTAGGGGTGATATGTCAGAGTTCAAAAAGGAGAAATTCTGTGTAACTGTTGCATCTTTGACCGAGGCAGCAGGTCTTTGTGATGTATCAAGAGCCACAGTATCCGAGGTAATGTCTGCATACCACCAAGAAGGATGAACCACATCCAACAGGATTAACTGTTAATGCAAGAGGAACTAAATGACACTAAAATGACAGGTGTCTCAGTTATTTTGTCCACCCCCTGTATATATATTCATGCCTTTTTCTAGACAACCTTTATACTCACGTCTGTAAGGAAATAGGACAATTTAACTGAAAAATAGTTCATCTTTATTGGTAATTATGGCCTTACAGTATTGAGAAAAATGTGTGAAAGTCTGCCATTCTGAAAAACAGAGAACATTTTGAATTTTGGAGCACATAGATGGCCCCAAGTTTTCATCTTTTTCAATAGGCCTTCTGGTCTGTAATCCACTGTGAAAACCCTGACAGGACAATAGGCCTAATTTCCGCAGCCATAGACTCTGTATGTGCATTTCAATCATTATTTTCAGCACTTTCCTTTGGATATTGCAAGGTGGCCAACTTTATTTTCATTTCTTTTAGTTTAGTCAACCTTTGTTAACATGTATGTAAGGAAATAGGACAGAATAGTGTTGAAAGTAGTTCATCGTTCATGAATATCACCTTATAGTACAATGTAATAATGCATGAAAACAAGTCCTTTTGGAAAATGGTGGCCATATTGAATTCTGAGCAAAAATTGACGTGGCCCCATGATTTAATTTCTTCCAATAGGGCTTCTGGTCAGTAATCCACAGAGAAAAGTGCGGTAGGACGAAAGGCCTAATTTTCCCAGCTGATGACCTGTCTATCATCCAGAGAGGATGTAGCTCCATCAGGGCATTTGGCACATTTAATGTCTGTCTAGTAGACACCTCTATATCTTTAACAGAATCATCAATTGGTTGGCCTCTCTGCCATGCTGCCATTTGTGTTGCATGGGAAGTATTCTTCCCATCAAGTGTTTCATCCAGGATATCAATGTTATCACATGTGTAGTGGATGAATTTATCTGCCACAATGTTTGTTGGAATAATGGCACCACTCTCTTGGTTCAGTGTTTTAGAGTGCTCTCAGCTAAGGAGGATCTGGACTTGGAGGACCTGGTCGTAACTCAGACAATGACCTGCCTGATTGAATAGTCATATTAGGTCTTTTACCCAATTACCTTGATGAAGAGTACAAGCAAGGCTGACATGTTTCGGAGTCCATTTTTTGCCATCACTGACACAATAAACAAGGACTTTAGCCTCATTCAGAACTCTTCTTTGAGGAAGTTTTTCCTTGCCACCAATTCCATCATCTTCAAGAGATGTCTGGCCACTAACAACCAGGCTGAGTAGCATGTATAGACTATCTGGAATGTATGCAATAGTATCTGATAGAATATATAAAATATGTCTGAACATTTTTCAAAATTTACGTTATATGTAATATCATGGTGTCATCTAGCGATTTCTGGACAGTTTTCAGAGAGCCAATAGCAACTTTCAGTGATTTTTTGGAAACACTAAATACTTCACATAATGCAAAGTATTTCTAAAATACTTACATCAATTTTCTTAACCATATAAACACACATAGGCTACAAATATCTTATTAGAAAAGCTAAATATTTAAAACGTTTAGGCTAACACCTAGCCTACAATATTAGCATTATTAGCATTCTAGAAGCTATTTTATACTTTTTAAAATCCTCTATAGTAGATACATTCATCAAGAAACATTAATGGGACACAAAATGTTAGAAAAGAGCATTTATTTCCAAGTACAGCAATACTTGGTAAAAATGATCTGTCAAAAATAGCGTATTTTGGTCGCCATTTTGTTTTTCAAATTTAACTGTCAAAACCTCAAAATCCAGCTTGGGAACCAGTCTAGTTGAATTCAGCACACTTAAATTATGTTAAGTACATAGGTTCCCAACTTTTACTAAAAAATGCTTCTAACATTCACAAATATGAAAAATGTGTCTAGACTATGGCGTCATTTGGGTGGCCTACCTGAGCCAGAAGGAGAGAGCTCTCGGAGCTTTGGTATGAACAGGGTAGCCAACAAACAGCTGATGGCACCGGTAGATACACTTGTACGAGGCGGAGAGCGTGTCACGCCAAGTTGAATTTGGCAACAGATCGGAGTGCAAAGAGTAGACCAGAATGCACGTTTGGATGGACAAAGGAAAGCACGTTGACCGACAGCTATTCCTCCTAGCTTGCCAAAAGCCGGCGTCTCAGCTGGAGTGAAATCAGTTGTGAGATCAGCTGATAGGTCGGTGTGACGTGATGACGCACGCACCGCAAATGAAAAAGGAATGTCAAAGCCCACTTTGCTACATTTCTTTTTGTTTTCCGTTGGTTTGGGTTGATTAATTTTGTTGGACCTGACCTGACTGGGTCTTCTGAGGTCTGTTCCTCAGATTGCAGCAGCCTAACTGTATTGGGGGGACTGGCTTCTCCAGTCCCAGTGGGTCTCTGTCTGTGTCTGTGTGTGTGTGTGTGTGTGTGTGTGTGTGTGTCAGGCACGTGCACTCCAATACGGCAGGGGAGGCACGGCCTCACCAGCCCCAGATGATTATGATGAGATGCAGTAAATGTGAATAATAGTTACAATAACAGCTATTGTTTTCGAGCATCTGCACCATAACTACCATTTAAGCAGTGTTTAAACTGTTTCACTCGTTTTCAGTCATTTTTGTGGCCAAAATCGTAATATTTGCCCATTTCATGTCAAATTCCTCCGAATACGCTGAATTTGGGGCAACTCTGAATTTGCCTCACCTCCGGATTGCGCAATCCCTCGTTAACAGGCTTGAGCGCATGCGCCATTTTGCTCGTTCTGTGAATGCAACCTGGTAATATTGTATTAAATGTTTTTATACAGTCCCAGGAAAAAGTTTGTACACCCTTTGAAATTTCTTACCTTTCTGTCAAAATTGGTCATAAATCATGGTCTGATCTTCCCGGAAATCACAAGAAGGAACAACCAGAGTCTGCTTTAACTAATTCAACCCAAACATTTACAAGTTTTCATATTTTCATTGGCCATAAGATGTAAACATTCACAGGACAGCAAGGCATAAGTAAGTACACCCTTGCATTCAATAGGTTTTAACCCTAAATTAGTCGCAATAACCTCAACCAGATGTTTCCTGTAGTTGCAGATCAGATTAACAAAACAATCTGGATGTATCTGGTCTCCCTCTTCTTTAGAAAACTGCCTCTCGTCAGCAAGTTTTGTGGGATGTCTGCTTTCTTGACTTCATGCCATATAATCTCAATTGTTTTTTGTCAGGGCTTTGACTGGGCTATTCCAGAATGTGTATTTCATTATTATGAAGCCATTCTAAAGTCGATTTGCTTCTAAAGTATGGGTTGTCACATTTCAGCACCCATCCTCTTGTGTGCTTCAACTGTGTGACAGACTACCTCACTTTCTTTCTGTAAAATGTCTCGATAAACTTCTGAGTTCATTGCTCCACTGATAATAGCAAACTGAAAAGGGCCTGAGGCAGCAAGGTAGCCGCATATAATGATGCTCCCGCCACCATACTCAAAGGTGGAGATGATGTTTTGGTGAAGGTGTGGTTCTCCAGTTCTCCTCCAAACATGACATTGTGTGTTCCCCTGAACAATTCAACTTTGGTTTCAACGTTGGTCTACAGAATATTTTGCAGTAATTCTATGAAGCATATAAATGCTTTTTCGCAAACCTCAAAGGTGCAGCAATATTTTTTTGGACAGAAACCCCATTAATTTTAGATTGGCAGAATGAATCCCATTTTTAGCTATTCTTGGTTACATCTCCTCTTCTGAGTATGGTGGTGGGAGCATCATTATATGCGGCTACCTTGCTGCCTCAGGCCCTTGACAGTTTGCTATTATCAGTGGAACAATGAACTCAAGGTTAATGTGATATTTTACAGAAAAAACGTGAGGAAGTCTGTCACACAGTTGAAGCACACAAGAGTATGGGTCCTGAAATGTGACAACAACCCATACTTTAGAAGCAAATCGACTTTAGAATGGCTTCATAATAATGAAATACACATTCTGGAATAGCCCAGTCAAAGTCCTGACAAAAAACAATTGAGATTATATGGCATGAAGTCAAGAAAGCTATGCACTCCAGACATCCCACAAACCTTGCTGACGAGAGGCAGTTCTCTAAAGAAGAGGGAGACAAGAAACAAACAGAACAAACAGACTGTTTTGTTAATCTGATCTGCAACTACAGGACAAGTTTGGTTGATGACATTGCAACTAACTGAGGGTTAAAACCTACTTAATGCAAGGGTGTACTTACTTATGCCCTGCTCTCCTGTGAATGTTATGGCCTTATGACCAATAAAAATATGATAACATGTAAATGTTTGGGTGGAATTAATTAAAGCAGACTCTGATTGTTCCTTCTTGAGATTTCCGGGAAGATCAGACCATGTTTTATGATCAATTTTGACAGAAATGTAAGAAATTTCAAAGGGTGTACAAACTTTTTCCTGGGACTGTACATTTAATAGAAGTATGTATGGTGTGCCCTCATTTCCTGATAATTTTTTTTACTATTTTCTACGTGTGATTATCATTTCTTTACTCTGAACGCCCACTGAAATATACAGTGGTGAGGCCAGCAGTAGCCTGGCCGCAGACTCCTTCTGGCGTTGAGTCTTGCTGGCCAGTTACGTCATAGCGGATTTCATAACGAAACTAAGACCATTCTCAAAGTTGGATTTCCAAGGGGAAAATATGTGATAAAGAATGGAGGACCGACAGAGCTGAAGGGTTTGCTGCAGGTGACCGGTCAACTACCCGATCATTTCAAAGTGAGCGGTACAACAGAAACTATTTTTTTGTTTCCCCTGTGTCTTGTTTGCAACCGGCGAGAATGTGTGGAAGAACATTCTGTCAGGACCGTGTGGCCTGAAGAAAACTAGGGAACCCAGGAGCAGACTGGAGACAAAAATTCAATCAAAGTGTGTTTATTTCAAGGCAACGGTGCAGACAGGGGTGAGGCAATTTCAACATCAAGGGCAGGCATGGGTCGAGGCATAGGCAGTTCACAGGCAGAGGCACAGGGGGCGTAGGCAAAAAACGTAGTCAAAAAACGGTCAGAGTTCAGATCACAGGTAGGCAAAAATGGATAGGGAAACACAAAAATCTTCAAAACATAGGACAGGCACACGTGGCAAAAGGTTTCAAAAATGAGAAAAACCACAGGCATAAAAAGGGGCAAAAATCCCAAAATTGTCCAAAACTGAGGAAAAGCACACGTGGCAGAATCGCACAGCTCAAAAACTCAAAAGCACTCGTGAAGCAGAAAAAAGTCAAAATGCACTTCCAAAAAGCAGAACAAAAATTCAGAAAAATAGGAGGCAGAAGTCCAGAAAAATACTTCAAAAGCACAGACAAAACTCACGTGGCGCAATGAGGCATAGAACAGGAAAAACTTGGCAAGACATGAACATGATCAGAGCAGAGAACCATTCGGAGTTGTAGGCAACAATCTTGCACTGACAATAGTCCTTGGCTGGGTTTTAAAGCAGAGTCTGATGAGTGAAATGGACGCAGCTGTAGCGAGGCCATGGTTGGTGATTGGCTTCTGGTGGTGAGGTGAAGTTCAGAACATGGCCACCAGATGGCAGCAGTACAGGGAGAAAGTCGGCTAGTATACGCTGGGCCAGTCACAGCATATCGGACTGCAGGGCAGGTCAGGGCTGGGTTGTGACAGGACCCCTCCCCTTACGGACGCCACCAGGCGTCCCAGCTCGGACCTCAGGGTGCCGCCGGTGAAAGTCAGCTATCAGGGTGCGGTCCACCACAAACCGGGCAGGGACCCAGCTGCGCTCCTCTGGACCGTAGCCCTCCCAATCGACCAGGTACTGGAAGCCTCTGCCACGCCGCCTGGCCTTCAGGAGCCGCCTCACAGCAAACACCTCACCGCCGTCAACAACCCTGGGAGGAGGAGGGGGCGCTGGAACAGGGGACAGGGGGCTCGAGACAAGGGGTTTGAGTTGGGAGACATGAAACGTGGGATTAATGCGGCGCATAGTCAAAGGTAAACGAAGACGGACAGAGCATGGGTTGATTACCTTGGTTATGGTGAATGGGCCGACGAACCGGGCGTGCAGCTTGCGGCAAGTGGTCTTAATGGGAAGGTCCCGTGTGGAGAGCATCACTCTCTGGCCCGCCTTGTACCTCGGAGCAGGGGACCGACGCTTATCTGCCTGGTGCTTGTAGGCAGCCGCAGAACGCAGGAGTTGACCTCTGGCCCGGGCCCAGGTTTTCTTGCAGCGACGCACAAAGGCCTGAGCTGAAGGAACGGCGACCTCCTCCTCCTGTGAAGGGAACAGCGGGGGCTGGTATCCCAGACAGCAGTGGAATGGGGAGAGGCCGGTGGCAGACGTAGGCAGGGTGTTGTGCGCATATTCGACCCAGGGAAGGGTCTTGCTCCATGACGTGGGGTCTTGGGAGGTCATGCACCGGAGTGCAACTTCCAGCTTTTGGTTTGCCCACTCTGTCTGTCCATTGGTCTGTGGATGGAAACCTGAAGACAAGCTGGGAGAGGCACCGATTAGTTTACAGAAAGCTTTCCAGAACTGGGCAGAAAACTGTGGGCCACGGTCGGAGACAATATCAGAGGGTAGGCCATGTAGGCGGAAGACATGGACGATCAATAGTTCAGCAGTCTCCTTAGCAGACGGCAACTTGGGCAGAGCTATAAAGTGGGCTGCCTTAGAGAATCTGTCTACCACAGTCAGAATACATGTGTTGCCCTCAGACTTGGGAAGCCCAGTCACAAAATCCACAGCAATGTGTGACCAAGGACGATGAGGGACAGGGAGAGGTCTCAGGAGGCCCGCTGGGGGTCTGTTACCTGACTTGTTTCTGGTGCAGACGTCGCAGGCGGCCACAAATGTTTGAATATCGCTCTTCATGGAGGGCCACCAAAAACGCTGTTCAATCACTGCCAGAGTTCTCTCGGCCCCTGGATGGCAGGCGACCTTAGAACTGTGTCCCCATTCCAGCACCTGAGAGCGAACAGTTGAAGGCACAAAGAGACAGTTAGGGGGTCCATTACCTGGTCCGGGTTCCTGGTTCAGGGCTTCCTGGACGACAACCTCAATCTCCAGCAGGGCTGCACCCACCAGGCATCTTGGAGGAAGGATGGTCTGCCGGGAGTGGGGTTCCGTAGCTGAGGAGAATTGTCTGGACAAGGCATCAGCTTTAGTGTTCTTGGACCCAGGACGGTAAGAGAGGGAAAAATTAAACCGTGAAAAGAAAAGAGACCATCTTGCTTGTCTAGCATTCAGACGCTTGGCAGTACGGAGATACTCTAAATTCTTGTGGTCTGTCCACACAATAAAAGGAGGGCTAGCCCCCTCCAGCCAATGCCTCCACTCCTCTAATGCCATCTTGACAGCTAGTAACTCCCGATCCCCAATGTCATAATTTCTCTCTGCAGGAGAGAGGCGGTGAGAGAAGTAGGAGCATGGATGAATTTTGTTGTCCTTGGGAGACCTCTGTGACAGTATGGCCCCTACACCTGACTCAGAGGCGTCAACCTCCACTACAAATTGGACAGACGGGTCAGGAATGGTCAGAATGGGTGCAGAAATGAACCTACTTTTTAGGTCTGCAAACGCCTTCTCAGCCTCCCTACCCCAATGGAAGGAGGTCTTGGTGGACGTGAGTGCGGTGAGAGGTCCAGCCACGGAACTGTAGCCTCTGATAAACCGCCGGTAGAAATTTGCGAACCCCAGGAACTGTTGGAGGGCTTGCCTTGTGGTAGGTGTGGGCCAGTCCTTAACTGCCTTGAGCTTCAGGGGGTCCATCTGTATCCTGGAGGGGGAGAGGACAAAACCCAAGAAGGATACAGTATCTCTGTGGAATTCACATTTCTCAGCCTTTACAAAGAGTTTGTTCTCCAGCAGCCGCTGTAGAACTTGCCTGACATGGTGCCTATGGGCTTCAAGGGAGGGTGAAAATATAAGGATATCATCAAGGTAAACAAAAACAAAAACATTCAGGAAGTCTCGCAGTACATCGTTGACAAGAGCTTGAAAAACAGCTGGGGCATTGGTCAAACCAAAAGGAACCACCAGGTATTCATAATGACCAGTAGGGGTGTTGAAGGCGGTTTTCCATTCGTCACCCTCCCTGATTCTTACTAGGTGATAGGCATTCCTTAGGTCAAGTTTAGAAAAAACAGAGGCTCCCTGGATGAGTTCAAAGGCAGTAGACATGAGTGGTAAGGGGTACCTGTTCTTGACTGTGATGTCATTTAGGCCTCGATAGTCAATACATGGGCGGAGGGATCCATCCTTCTTCCCCACGAAAAAGAAACCAGCTCCAGCAGGTGATGACGATGGGCGGATGATTCCCGCAGCCAGAGAGTCTGAAATATACTTCTTCATGGCGTCTCTTTCAGGGGGGGAGAGAGAATACAGACTGCCCTTGGGTGGAAAAGAGCCAGGAAGGAGTTCAATGGCGCAGTCATAAGGCCTATGCGGGGGTAGGGATACAGCTTGGGACTTGCTGAACACAGGCTTAAGGTCAAGATACTCCTCTGGGACATTAGACAGATCAGGAAACTCATCAGGAGCTAAGGAGGGCTGGACAGTGGTGAAAGCAGAGCCCAGGCATGAGGATAAACAGAATGCACTCCATCCCAAAATGCTGTTGTCAGACCAGTTGATATGGGGGTTATGCACAGACAACCAAGGGAATCCGAGAACTATGGGAACATGAGGATTTTTCATGACATGGAAGGAGATCAACTCAGAGTGATTTCCTGAGATTCTTAATGTAACTGGGATGGTTCTATGGGTGATTGTGCCCAAGCTATTGCCGTTGAGGGTTAGGACAGAGAGGGGGTTCTCAAGACGGGATAGTGGAATTCCCAGTCTTTGTGCTGTAGCCAAGCAAATTAAATTACGGTCAGCACCTGAGTCAATGAGAGCTTGGAGAGCATAACTCTTGTCCTCATGTAAAAGGGAGATGGAGAGGTAGGTGCGTTGGACAGGGGATGGGTCGGTGGTCGCGCCCGCCAGGCCCCCTATTCTCACTGGCGGGCCTTGTCTTTTAGGGGGCAGGTAAGAGCAAAATGACCCACCTTTCCGCAATAGAAGCAGGCACCTGTGTCTCGTCGGCGTTGGCGCTCCTCAGGAGTAACCCGAGCGCGATCAATTTGCATTGGTTCAGGAGGTGGAAGTTCAGGTGGAGGAGCCTTCACACCCGGTCGAAGATAGGCTGGAGTCTTCTCCCGGTTTCTCTGTCTGATACGAGCATCAATGCGTCCAGCCAGGTCCATTAGTTCTGTAAGCTCAGAGGGTAACTCCCTTGGGACAAGTTCATCTTTCACTGCATCACTCAGGCCATTCAGGAAAGCATCATACAAGGCGTCATCATTCCATTTACATGAGGCAGACAGAGTGCGGAATTCAATGGCATAATCAAAGACAGAACGGGTACCTTGACGGAGGGCCATGATCTCTCTTGCAGCCTCCCTGCCTGCGTGGGAGCGGTCAAATACCTTTTTCATCTCATCAGTGAAGGTTTTGTAGGATGAGCAGCAGGTGGCATTGGCGTCCCAGACAGCAGTTCCCCACTCCCGGGCCCTGCCAGTGAGGAGGGTGATGAGGTAGGCTACTCGGGAACGTTCTGTTGGAAAAGCAAGAGACTGGAGTTCCAGGGTTAAAGAACATTGTGAGAGGAATGAACGGCAGTTGTTGGGGTTACCATCGTAGGGTTGAGGAGCAGGCAGCCTGGGTTCTCTGAATGGAGAGGGTGTGGCCGGAGAGGGTGGAGCTGGGCTTGCCTGTGGGGGGGGTCGGCTGGGACTGAGAGGCATTGGACAAAAGTTGTTGCACCTGTGCAGAGAGAGAGTTAAGTTGCTCAGCAACAGTCTCCAGGTTACTGTTAACTTGAACAATGCCTTGCTGGTGAGTTCCTAGCATGGCTCCCTGTTCCTTTACTGCATTCTTCACCATTTCCAGGTCTGCTGGGTTCATGTTGGCAAGATTGTTCTGTCAGGACCGTGTGGCCTGAAGAAAACTAGGGAACCCAGGAGCAGACTGGAGACAAAAATTCAATCAAAGTGTGTTTATTTCAAGGCAACGGTGCAGACAGGGGTGAGGCAATTTCAACATCAAGGGCAGGCATGGGTCGAGGCATAGGCAGTTCACAGGCAGAGGCACAGGGGGCGTAGGCAAAAAACGTAGTCAAAAAACGGTCAGAGTTCAGATCACAGGTAGGCAAAAATGGATAGGGAAACACAAAAATCTTCAAAACATAGGACAGGCACACGTGGCAAAAGGTTTCAAAAATGAGAAAAACCACAGGCATAAAAAGGGGCAAAAATCCCAAAATTGTCCAAAACTGAGGAAAAGCACACGTGGCAGAATCGCACAGCTCAAAAACTCAAAAGCACTCGAGAAGCAGAAAAAAGTCAAAATGCACTTCCAAAAAGCAGAACAAAAATTCAGAAAAATACGAGGCAGAAGTCCAGAAAAATACTTCAAAAGCACAGACAAAACTCACGTGGCGCAATGAGGCATAGAACAGGAAAAACTTGGCAAGACATGAACATGATCAGAGCAGAGAACCATTCGGAGTTGTAGGCAACAATCTTGCACTGACAATAGTCCTTGGCTGGGTTTTAAAGCAGAGTCTGATGAGTGAAATGGACGCAGCTGTAGCGAGGCCATGGTTGGTGATTGGCTTCTGGTGGTGAGGTGAAGTTCAGAACATGGCCACCAGATGGCAGCAGTACAGGGAGAAAGTCGGCTAGTATACGCTGGGCCAGTCACAGCATATCGGACTGCAGGGCAGGTCAGGGCTGGGTTGTGACACATTCGCATGGGATTTCACGACTTAACAATTTACTAAGGACTAAGGTGCCTCACGAAACAAATCCTCGCGGCTACTCATATTCATATTCAATGCCAAATTGCTTTGGACGTTTGGGGCGTCTCGAATAGATGTGGCTTTGGATGAACAGCGCCGGCTAAAGTAACGTTAGCATGTGCAACGTCAAAAGTGAAGGAAAAGAGAGGCGCCTGGACCTGATGTACAAGTTAAAGGTAAGATCAGTGTTTCTTATGTGTGTGAAGCCTGTGTTTGTGAGACCCGTGGGGAGATAAAGAATCCGCCGTGATTCTGTCTGGTGTGGTGGTAGCTTTTGTGATCTGAACAGGATTCTCATGTGCCCTGTAACTGTTTGTAAAGTTGAGTACAGGGCGTTGAGGTAAATCAAATATACCCGTGTAGCCTAACTACAAGACTCTGATCTAATTCCAAAGTGTAGGCATAACATAAATGACAGTCCCAAAATATTTGGTGACCATATCGAAGCTTGTGTAGTAATGTTTAAATGTTGACATTCGCTTCCTGCCACACCTTTGTCCCCCATCGTTTGCCGTAGCCTCGTACAAGTAGATGTAGGCCTACATTTGCACGAGAATCCGGTGCTTATCACAAAAGCTACCACACCAGTTTGTTCGCCGTGGTGCTCAGCGGTCTATATGACACCATGTTTTGAATCCTGTGTGTGTGTGTGTGTCTTTCATTGAGCATCCGCCCTGATGTGGTTTATGTGAGACCACTGTTTGAATCCTGTGTGTGTGAGAGCAGTGGGCTGTGAAGGAGCTACACTCTTCACTACTCTCCCCTCCTCCTCTCCTCTCCTCTCCTCTCCTCTCCTCTCCTCTCCTCTCCCCTCCTCCTCTCCTCTCCTCTCCTTTTCTTTCCTTCCCTTTCCTTTCCTTTCCTCTCCTCTCCTCTCCTCTCCTCTCCTCTCCTCTCTTTTCCCATCTCCTCTCCTCTCCTCTCCTCTCCCCTCTCCTCCTCTCTCCTCTCCTCTCCTCTTCTCTCCTCTCCTCTCCTCTCCTCTCCTCTCCTCTCCTCTCCTCTCCTCTCCCCTCTCCTCTCCTCTCCTCTCCTCTCCACTACTCTCCTCTCCTCTGCTCTGCTCTCCAGCTCTCTCTGCCGTGATGCTTCTGTTTGTCCACATTGCTGCTGTGTGGTTTATGTGAGACCACTGTTTGAATCCTGTGTGTGTGTGTGTGTGTGTGTGTGTGTGTGTGTGTGTGTGTGTGTGTGTGTGTGTGTGTGTGTGTGTGTGTGTGTGTGTGTGTGTGTGTGTGTGTGTGTTTGTGTGTGTGTGAGAGAGAGTGAGAGATCTAATAACATTTTCTCTACGGAAATGCAGCATGTTTTATTTTGTAGGCCTACCTTATGTTAAGAAAGCTATGACATATGAAACTTATCAGTAGGCCTATTTGGTAAATTTACAAAAATGTACTTATACTGTAGCTGTAGTATTATATATTTGAAAATCTGATATTGGAAAAGTCAGTGCCTCACCAGCCATAAAGTTGACCGCACGTTACTGGTGTGTGTGTGTGTGTGTGTGTGTGTGAGCGTGTATGTTCAGTGGTGGTTACTTAACATTGGTCTACTCTATCCCTTCAACAAGGGTGGCTGCACTCCTTCGGCGCAGTGTCTCCTCGAGCAGCATTGACATAGCAAAGTTAAGTAGAGTGGAATGCATTAGTCTGTACTAAATTGACATAGCCTATACACTGTACTCGATCCTGTGTCTCAAGCCCCTTTTCTCTCTTCTATATTTTGGACAGGTGTGGTTGGAGCGAGGCAACCGGCAGGCAGACCTTGGTGGTGGACCCCTCTTCACTTTCTTTGCTGTGCCGCACGACGGGTGTTTATCTTATTATTTTTGTGTGTTTTGTGTTTTTTTATTATTCCTTCACGAGTGGTGTATATTCTGGGACTTCCTCTTCTCTCGCTCTACTGCCCGGTAAGCCTATGCCCCACCCCAAGTTAGTTCTAGAACATGTGCACAGGCTACTCTCCAGTGTGGCTATCAGGTTAGCATATTAGTGGAGTTGCAGCCGCCCTGAATAGTTATCCTGTGTCTGTTACAATAATATTGGAGCGATTGTAATTGTTATCCATTTGTATTGTGTTCAAGCAATTGTAACCCTTCCTGTTTGAGGATCACCCTCACAGTGTGTCATGTGGCTACCTGTGTTTGATTATTGAAAAGATGATAAAAAGAAGAGTGAATGAAAAATTGACCTTACAGAATTAATAAAAATTGGTCTTGTTTGAACCCATGTCTCCTCCTTGAAGTGTGCACGAACCTGGGGATCTGTGAATATCTGTTGGGTAACAGGGGGTTAGTGGGTGTCCCGAGGTGACCCCCCCTCGGGTGGCGTAGTCGCAATTTGTAAAATTTCCTGGCCAATACTACACTAACACAAAGGTCTGGACTGGTACCAAGTAAATCGAGGGTTCAAGCATCAAGTGAGATCAAGGACCAAGTGAGATCAAGGATCAAGAAACTAGCATCAAGCAATTCAGGGTCATTTTGACTTCAAAGGCCAGGGCACCGCTTTGCGCGTAAGTCTTCACACCGCTGAATTAGCTGCCACCAATAAAGATACCAGTGTTTTACGAGTGGACGTTTAGTATCCTAGTTTACAGACTGTTAGACAAAACCAGGAAACCATAGTCTCTGTAAGTGGATTGTTCTTTTCTTGTCGCGTGAGGCTTAGTAGCTCTGCTGAACCCAAGATATTAACAAGGGTGACAAACACAGAGAGGAAACTAACTTTCTCTGGTTTGGTGAAGCAGAAAATCCTGTATTCACTTAGAAATATAAGATAAATATAGAAAATAGACACCTGTGAGTCACTTTGGTCCAGAAAACACAGATAATACAAAGAGGAGCCGATCTCAAGGAGTTATTGAATTGGTTCCTCTTGCTTCAGAGCATCTGAACTGGGTAAGTGAAAAAGACTCTATTTTAAATAATTGTTAGACTCATAAGTATTAAGTCTGTCTTATGTTGAGAACTGGTCAATAGGAATCGCTCACAAGAAAAATAACCGTAAGTTTAATGAATAGTTAATACAACTCAGAGTAATAAGGAGTATAACTGTTCAAAATAATACAGTATTGCCAAGATTGAGAATAAACGACTGTGTTAGAAATAGGTAATGGAACAATATAACCGTTGAGAGAACCTGTAGAATATAGGTTGTGTCACGGTTGTGAAGTTGTGCTATTGTGCTGTTATTATAAATAATTAAATATTATTGTTATTGCAACAATTATACTAGTAAGATAATACAGTGATAGTTAATTGTATAGTAATATACCTTAATCACGTAACTGTCAAAACCTTCTGCCATGTTTGAGATTACATAAAATTCCATTGTTGTGGAAATCTACTGAGGACTTAGTGGTGTATGCAATTATATTTTACAGTTGTGTTACATAATTATATTGTTATTATTATTGGAATAAACCTACTGGTAAAAGATTGCACTAATAATAATAATAGTAACCCTAAGAATAATAGCAATAGTATTTAATTAAACAATTCAGTGTGGCGTTCTTCTAGGTCTCTTTTCTTTTCTCTCTCTTTTTCCCTTTTCTCACAATATCCTTCAAAAAGCTGTGGGCTACACCACCACCACCACCCCCACCCTGACATAACAATAACAGTTAAACATTCAATTAACGGTTACAATCATTTAGTATAGGCCTGTGTGTGTGTGTGTGTGTGTGTGTGTGTGTGTGTGTGTGTGTGTGTGTGTGTGTGTGTGTGTGTGTGTGTGTGTGTGTGTGTGTGTGTGTGTGTGTGTGTGTGTGTGTGTGAGAGGGGGGGGGAGAGAGAGAGAGAGAACTGAGACTAAGAAAAGAAGTAGTTGTCCATTTTTATAACAGTGGGGGAAGTTTTTTCAATGAAATTCAGTGTTTTTCACTTCCTTGTGTATGCCATACGTCACCCATACGTAAGGGTTTCCCTTAACAAGGACCGGAGTTGGAACCTTAGGGTTCTGGACAGGCAGAAATTTTGTTATAGAGGGGTGCTGTAATGTACCATCACAGCACACGACAGACCCGTTCAGAGACGACGTCCTCATGAATGTGTGCGCATCGTTGACTCAAACACACCAGAGGTATTGTAAGGATATTACGAGAGACTCCACTTTTCTGGGTGGTACTGCACTCTAGGGGGAGTGCAGACTCCATTCAGAAAGAATGGGCTGCTGCGCTCAGAGCCGTATCTCGACAGCGGCCACTAGGAGAACTGCAGGCATGGGTAACATCGGGAGTGGTGATTCTGTATGTAATACTGGGTGACAGTGCAGACACTAAAGAGAGAAAAACTGCCGTTCTGAAGTGTGTACGTTGATAAAAAAAACACTTGTTATGCTATTTTGAGAGGGAAGAGGCTGTTCCAGAAGCATATGAGATGTTTGTTGTTACAAGACATTAAACTACTAACTGGACTGATGACATCGCCAGGAATACCTGTGTCTGTGGTGCCCACTGGATATCTGAGGTTAGTGCGAGCATCCGTTATCTTATTTCGGAAAAAACACCAATCGAGTCTCTGTACAAGTGAAAGGAGCATGGACGGTTTTGAGGCAGCGGTGCGCACGCAACCAAATTACGTCATACCTGTTTACAAACTCTAAAGGGGTCTATAGAGTATGAAAGGAAAATACAAAAGGCATGCCTTGTTGATGACATAAAGGGCATCAGGGATCTCTCTGAATAGATGGCTGCAGAAGTGTGGCAAGGATCACCTGTAGACCTGTGATTACAAATTAACCCCTTAGGGCAGCACTATGGCTCTCTGTAATGTCATAGCAATGTTGTTATGATGTAGTTAAGCATTTTCAGCAAGTGAATAGGGTCGCCGGTGACCCCTGTTGTAATAAGAGGCTACGTGCAATGAGAGATGACAACCTCTCCCCCTAGCCAACATTGCTGGTGGCACACACACACACACACACACACACCTGTGCAGATAGATAGCAGAGAAATTGCAAAACCTGGCCCAACTCCCTCCAGGAGGATCACTCTGAGATCATGAAAAGGTTCCACAAGACACTACTTTTTTTTAATTCAAAAAGGAACAAAGAACCCGGGTGTTCATCCCAGAGATCCAGCAAAAGAAGAAGCCCCAAAATGTAACCTTATGCATTCATGTCCGGTCCTTGTTGTCAAGGGAAACCCCTTCCTGGAGGCGGCGTAAGGCGTACACCTCACCACACAAGTTCATAACATCACTCTTGCCTTCTCCACCTTGATGTCAATTCATTTTGTTTTCAATATTGAATATCACAAGAAAGTGAAAAACACACTGAATTTCATTGAAAAATATTTAATTTCTACGGAAGCTCAGAGCTGCCAAGGTTTAATATATATTTGGCTCAGTATCATGTAATAACGTGAAAAGTTTCATGTTATAACGTGATATTTATCATGTTATAACGTGATACTTATCACGCTATTTTGTGATATGCAACTATCACGTTATTCTGAGATAGGAAATGAGATAGGAACATGGCTCGTCTACATGACTTAATTCAGTTCTATTTCAAGCTTGATTGAAGACATGGTGACATGCTACAGTTGTTGAGCACTGTGGATGGTATTGTTGTCAGTATGCACACTCTCTGCAGGCTTTTGAATCTGACCCTCTTGATGTTATATAATTTCTCACATCAATTGGGTGGACAAGGGAGTGTCACATATTATTAGGCCCAGGGTTCAAGTACACGCGTCACATCAAACGATTTCTTCATCTTCTTTCAACACCACTGGGGTCGAGAAACTTTACCAAATGTCTCACCATACTTTGGGTGACAACATATCCAGCTTGGATGTACTTCAGATGGTGAAACGCATCCGTGTAGCCTCCCGTGTCCACTGAGTTGATCAATGAGGAATGATGCCACGTCAAAGAGGGTCAGATGGATTCTTCAGTACAACCTCATGCTTTTCAAAAGCCTACGGAGTGCACATATTGACAATATCACCATGTCTTAAACCAAGCTTGCAATGGAAGCATAGATGAAACATAAATGATGATGGGGCACACTGGATGGGAGAAGCCAGAGAGATGCATCACACTCGTGTGTGTGTGTGTGTGTGTGTGTGTGTGTGTGTGTGTGTGTGTGTGTGTGTGTGTGTGTGTGTGTGTGTGTGCGTGTGTGTGTGTGTGTGTGTGGACACATGCCTGGCCAAATGTAACTCCAGTGCTCTGTGCAGAGTGATCTCTTGCAGGTGAGGCGTGACAGCTCATCCACTGAAGATTAATTATTGTTTTCATCAAATCTACTGTGAACACTTTTTCAACCCTCATCTTGATCTACACTCTAGCTGACGTGTAATTTTGATATAGGGTAACAGTCACTGTAGAGTCATACCTAAGCCTGTCAGGCTGTCACGATATTCAATAAGTCGATAAACCGAACGATAACCTTTTAGAAGAACGATCACTTTTCTGGCCAGGATAAGTTACGGTAAGTTATTTGCGTGATGTTTTGTTTTCCCTCTCTGCCTTTCTCTACCTTAGCCTAAATTCTAGATACTGATAGGCGCGTTATAGGCCGACACAGCACAATGACTCTTAAATGTTGGTGTAATTTTAAGTTTCAGTGCAGTTCTGGTTGAAAAAAAGTGTATTGATCTGGCTACTTGCGTCTTTGAAATAGAACGCGGGTGTTCTCGCGCATCGCTTTCAAGCCTCGGCAAAGAATCAGCGCCAGAGTTTCTACTGTATGAGTGCAATATTCTTCCAGTCTCAGTCAGCGCATTTGCAATGTTCCTCAGAGAGGGGAATGAACAGCTCCGACACTGAGGCAAGTGTTAATTTTGAAACATGTTCAGCAACCCAATATCCACAACGAAGACGTGTTTGTGCAATCATGAAATAGTGGTTCCGTCGTGCCAATCTTGCTCCGAGGCTATTATTTCAAACCTCACCGAGTTCCCCCTATTATTTCAATGCGCCTCCAACACCGGCGTTCGTTGTCCGTTCTTTTTGTGATTTTTGCTATATTTGTTGTTTATTTAGACCTAACAATATGAGTAGGCAGTCCACAAGCAAATCATGAAGATCGGATTTGTGGATTTTAATCTGTCACACCGGGAGAATTTTAACGGTTTAGCGCGCTACAGGGGAAAATGCTTTAGTAGGCTAGGCTATCTAAATAGAGGCATGGCTACAGTAGTTTACTCATGAGAATCAATGTATGGGCGCAGAATTGCAACTTGTTCCAGTGGAGGGTATCGGGGAGGGAGAGAGCCCTATCTCGGTCATTTCGTGAAGTTTTGAAAAAAAAAAAAAACTTTAAACTTCGTGGTGCATTCACGTTATTGGCCGTTTTTCGTGGTTGGGCAACGCTTCCACTGCCTATTCATTTGAATTGCCCGACTGCTGACAGAACACTGCTGATACACTCGGGACTCACTAATTCGACGCCCTTTCGGTACTTACACCTTATGTCATACGACCCTAAACCTAAAACTAACCTTAACCCTAAACCTAAACCTAAACCTAACCCTAACCCTACTTAACCCTAAACCTAACCCTAACCCTAACCTTAACCCTAACCAATAGTGCCATCAATTGTAAACCCTTGTTGCCAGTGCTTTAAAGGCCTTATGGCCATTCAAGAAAGATGACTTATAAGCAAAAAACTTAACCCTAAACCTAACCGTAACCCTAAATTGCTTGTTTGAAATGTTTGATTACCATGTGACGGTACCAAAAGGGCGTCAAACTAGTGGGTCGCTAGGCAGCAGTCGGGCAAATCAAATGAATAGGCAGCGGAAGCGTTGCCCAACCACGAAAAACGGGCAATAACGTGAATGCACCACGAAGTTTAAAGTTTTTTTTTTCGTGAAAACTTCACGAAATGACAGAGATATGGTTGGAGCGAGAGAGAGAGGGAGGGAGGGAGAGCGTGCGCTGCCTGCACCTGGAACTTGTGCGTCTGTTCATGCTTTTTTGCTTTTCGCTGATGTTAAAATATCTTTAACAGAGCTGATTTGGATTTGACTGACAATTAGCTAGCAATAACGTGCATTTTGTTGAAATAAGCTGTCTAAGTAATAATATGTGAGTGAAATAACAATAGCCCACCCAATTGTAGGTTAGCCTATTTTACACCACACCATGGACCTATAGGCCTACAAGCCATTCAGTGTGCTTTAGAAAGATAAATGACAGAAAGTAAGACTACATACTTACCCTAATAATGAATACAAAAAAGTCTATTTAGAGCCTATTGTGCTCCATGAAGATGTAATTAAAAACATATATCACTGATTCTTGAGAAAGTGGCTAAAACAGGTTGTAATGTTGACAGAAAAAAACAAAGTGAAATATAGCTGCAAGCAGCAATGCGGGGCCAAGCAGGAAGTCCGCCTAAGTCGCCATGGCAACCGAAAGAGCTGAGCAGGCAGACTGTCAGAGACACGCACAGTTATTTTTTACAAGCAGAAATATACCTCAAAATTTGATTTGTGACCTGCCGGTGGCGCTAGCGAGTGAGCTGAAGACCTGAAAGTTCTTGTGGGGAGTCATGGGATAGCCAAGAATGTGTGTGACGATTCCCAAAAGATTCTGACTATGGGTTGCTGAGATATGAGCTCACTTCCTGTTTGGCGTCTGTGTGGAGGATTTTGATTGGCTGTTACGGCCAAACGGTAAAAGATGTAATAAAACCCTTTTAGGGATCTCTTCACAGTGCTCCAGAGATCATGTGTATCACGTTTTGTGAAAATCAGACTAAATTTGAAGGATGAGGAGCCTTTTATTGATTTTCACTAAATCCAAAATGGCGGACATTTTATTATGGCGGATATGATGTCATACAGTGCGTTGGATTCGTCTTGGCCCAAGAATTTTTATTAAAGATTAAACATTGAGCATGCGGTTCAAAAGTTACAGGCAGAAATGTAGCTAAAACTTTGACCAGCTGATGGCGCTAGAGAGTTTGAGCTAGTGACCTGAAATTTGTTTTGGTGGGTCATGGCATGGACAAGAATGTCTTTGACAATTTGCAGAAGATTGTGACCATGGGTTGCCAAGATATGACTTCACTTCCTGTTTGGCGACTTTTAGGCCGTTTTTGATTGGCTGTCACGGCCAAACGATAAAAGATATAAAACATTGAGGGCATAAGTTTTGTGAGGCTCAGTCCAGAGATGCTATATACCAATTTTCAGAAAAAAAAAATAAAAATTGAGGGAGGAGATGGGTTTTTATTGATTTTCACAAAATTCAAAATGGCGGGAAAACTATCCGGGCGGAAAATGACGTCATAGGGTGCGTTGGATTCGTCTTGGCCCAAGGATTTTAACAGTACTACTAGAATAAAAATTGAGCATGCGGTTCAAAAGTTACAGGCAGAAATGTAGCTAAAACTTTGACCAGCTGGTGGCGCTAGAGAGTTTGAGCTAGCAACCTGAATTTTTTTTTGGTGGGTCATGGGACTGACAAGAAAGACTGTGACAATTTGCAAAAGATTGTGACCATGGGTTGCCAAGATATGACTTCACTTCCTGTTTGGCGACTTTTAGGCCGTTTTTGATTGGCTGTCACGGCCAAACGATAAAAGATATAAAAAATTGAAGGCATAAGCATAAGCTCAGTCCAGAGATGTTATATATCGAGTTTCAGAAAAAAATGTCAGAAGTTGAGGGAGGACACCCATTTTTATTGATTTTCACAAAACTCAAAATGGCAGGAAAACTATCCAGGCGGAAAATGACGTCATATGGATTGGATTCGTTGGATTCGTCTCAGCCCAAGGATTCCAGAGATACCAAATTTTTGAAAATTGGCCCAGCGGTTCAAAAGTTACAAGCAGAAATGTACCTGCAACTTTGGGCTGGGGACCTAAAAATTGCTGTGGGTATTGCTGAGTTGGTCCTGAACGCGTGTGCCGAATTTCAGCATTTTCGACCATACGGTTCTATGGGCTGCCATAGACTCCCAGAGGAGAAACATGAATTAATAATAATAAGAACAGTACAAACACTCTAAGGTGCCAGGCAGCTTCGCTGCTTGGCCCCTAATTACAAAATGATATGGTATATCCTCGTAGACTAAGGTCTTGGCTTTTCAGAAATGCACAAGGCCAATCTCCCCATTTTGAATTTTTTTCAGAAATCAGGTTTTTCTCCGATCATACCTTGTTTTTTGTCAACACCGTCAGACACAATTAAAAGCAATAAAAAGTGTATTGATTTGGTTGCATATGTATCTGGAGTTTTTAAGTGATAATGTGTGTTTTTTGGTTCACACATACGCCTTTAAATGTTGAAAATTCAGTTTCATTCAATTTTAATACTGTTTCATGTGTTCTAATTTAAAAATATGTGCTGTCAGACAATGCTTACTTAATGCCTAAATAGACCAAACATTTTTTTGTAATTTCACAAATATTCATGTAGGTTTAAATTTGCTATTACTTTGATAATTCAACAACTCCAAAGGAACATTTTGTAAGCACATTCATTTAAAATGTCCAAAACTCCTTCTTACAGTGGTGACTTAAGAACTGACGGTGGTGAGAGTAATCTGATGGGGGGTGAAAGTGACCTAATTATTACCTAGATTAAGCAAAATAAATAGCCCTCTCAAGTCAATGACATCTAGCATAAACACTTTATTTTTGTGTGTGCACAGTATGTTTGTGCGTGTGTTTTTTCTTCATTTGTTAGATACTCTAGGAAGTAGACCTAGATTATTGAAAATGTGGCATTAACAGGTTTGAAGTTGTTGAAATCCAAAATATAGAGGTGTATTATCGTAGATGAAGGTCTTGGCTGTGCAGTGAATGTATTGGCCAAGCTCCCCATGTTTTACATTTTTCATAAAATGGGCTCTTTCTTCGTTTTGTCAACAGCATTAGACAGAATTAGAAGTAAAAAAAATATGTTCACTGTATTTAAGTGAATTACTTTTACAATTCAACATAATTGTAGATACTTATTGGAAGCATATTCTTAAAACTTGTGTAAAACACATGTTTTTTTGTGAACTTCATCAGATGTCACCACCGTCAGGTTTTGTGACATAAAAGCCTCCAAATGCACCTCAGTGGCTAGAGTATAAGTTTGGGTCACAATTATTACTAACATGTCTGGTAATGTTTCATTAACCAGCACAATTTAGTAAATTATGGAACAAGATGATGAGCGGAACAAAATCTGACGGTGGTGACATCTGACGGTGTGAGACTAAAAAACACTCTTTTACATATTATGCATTTTTTGCTCACATTAGCCACTTCGTTTCTTAGGGTCTTCATGCCGCTTCTGAAAAAGTATATATAATTAACATTAATGTAACATAATACTATTAAAACCCCCGACGGTGTTGACAGTTTATGGTTGGGACAGTACCAGTGTCCAAACAAATTAACTAATTGAGGAGAAAATAGTAAACTTACAGGAGCTTCAGTGATGGTGAAGTATTCAGTAGAGCTAAAGGTTTGAAAAGGGGCCCTAAGTAATGACAATGACCTTGTGCATACCTGATTTTATTGTCTTTTTAAAAGTGTAAAGAAATCCCGCACACTGTCCATTCCACCAACAAACTTTAATACAATGTCAGGTAAAGAAGAAGGTCGGATGACTGAAACGTTGTATTAAAGTTTGTTGGTGGAATGGACAGTGTGCAGGATTTCTTTTCACTTGACTGACAACCCGGCTGGAATAACATCCGACGCACCTGCCCAACTACAGAGGTGTGCAAAAGCGTCTTTATTGAACTGATTGTCTTTTTAAAAAAAATCTGACGGTGGTGACTAATATGCTGGACACACTTTGAGTAATCAGAAAATAGTAGTAAATATTGCTTTACACGCACTATGTGCATATCTGCAGAACTACTTCAATATGGACTTTCACATCATGGTGATATCATTCAATAATATCAGTGATTTTTACATTTTAAGTCAATTGAAATGATGATGTCTGTCCTTGGGACAGCTGTTTTTACAGGGTGTCGGCAGGTTTATAGCCATGAAAAGTAATAAAATTACACTTAAATATTTCAAGCGACTGTACATTTGTGAAACAGACCCCTGGGTCTTTACCTGGATTCATTTTGTTCATGAAAATGTAGTTTATTTTCAACCGTGCTGAGACATGTTTTAGCCACTTTCTCAAGAATCAGTGATATAGGCCTATATCCCCTGCCATGCCGCTTTTAAAATGTGAAGGGGTGTAGCATTTTTATCCTATCGTCATTATTTTGTTAGACACATTTCTTCTTGGAGTAGGTGTCAATCTTAATTATTTAAACCTCCAAGGGTGCTGGCCCAAATGTTAAATTCAATGTTTCAAGAAGGAGGCTGCGCCTTGCATAGCAGTGTTTTTTTATTGCACATTATATTTGGCGAGAGAGACAATATTATCGATTATCGCAATAATTTCTTGGCCAATTTATCGTCTGGCAAAATGTGTTATCGTGACAGGCCTAGTCATACCTGTATATTTATTACAAGTAAATAATGCTCAATATGTATACAGAAAACTGAGAGTGTTATATGAATGTTATATTTTACTAGTTTGGGCTGGCAATGTATTTGCCACATTCAATGTTATCACATTTCTATAAACTATTTCATAGCCAGTCTTTAGTAAATCATCATCATACATAATGCAAGCATGAATATACTCCAAATAAATAATTTGAACGATCCATATGAAAACTACGCAAGATAAGACTCAGAATGGCTAAAACTGTTATTGTTTTCTCATTTTGTCTTTGTTCTTGTCATACAATAGTCAAAATACTTTTACTAATACTTAGATATAGACGGGGAGGAACGGTAGCTTACCATGCACCCCCCCCACAACAAAACGCCATATGACTTTTTTTAATCTTCAAGATGTCCTGAATAAGAATTTGAGTGGTAACAGTAATATAACTCACTCCCACTATACTTTTTCACATCATATTGTATATGACCCCAGAATGCTCAATGCATTCTAGTAGTACACTGCCAAGACCTCTAGAGCCATGATGCAATTGGTTATCATAGCTTATGATATACCATATGAAAGCTTGGAGTCTGTAGTATACATATATTATATGGTATTTGGTGTACCTTTTGCATAGCAACGGTTGCTAGGCAAAGCATCTTCCTTAGCAACCACCATCAGTGATACAGTTCCTCTGCGATTACATTGTGCAATGATGTCTGGATCTAGACCATTTTTCCAAGGTTCAACATGACTTGTTTGAACCTCCAAGATGTCCCTAATAAGAATTTGAGTGGTAACAGTAATATAACTCATTCCTACTATACTCTTGTACATCGTATTGTACATGACCCCAGTACGCTCTATACGTTTTAGTTCTATGTAGTGGTAAACTGCCAAGGCCTCTACAGCCATTTTACAGTTGGTTATCATAGCTTGTTATATACCATATGAAAGCTTGGAGTGTGTAGTTTATGAATATTACCATATTTGTTATTATAGTGTATCTATGACATTTGGGAAGATATACTTGGTTTAGTGATATGATGTCTGACAGCTCTGATTTTTCGATTCTTTAAATGGCTCCATTCTACAATGTTAGCCAATTATGATGTATTAGAATATTATAGTTTTTTAATTATTTAAAGGGTTTTCAGAATTAATTAGCGCATCATAATCAGTAATGGGATTTATCCGCCCTCCAAAACTGCTTTGAAATAACTGACTGGGATATTTTTAAACAAGTTGCCACCAACAACAACCAAATAAACATTGAGGAGTATAAAGATACAGTCATATCCTTCATCACCAAATGCATAGATGACATCACAGACACAAAAACAATAATCACTCGAGCCAACCAGAAGCCATGGCTGACGGGGGACGTCCACAGGCTGCTGAGGGTAAGAGACAAAGCCTTCAGAGCTGGGGATGAAGTGGGCCTGAAAACAGCTAGGGCCAACTTGTCACAAGGCATTAGAAAGGCAAAACAAGAATACACACAAGCAAAGATGCACGGAGCCTATGGAAGGACATCCAAGCTATCACTAACTACAAGCCATCACCTCGGAGCTGCAAAAACAACACATCCCTGCTGAACGATCTCAACAGCTTTTTCACACGCTTCGAGGAACAACCCGCACAAAACAACAGGCCCACACGACATCCCTGGACTGGTGCTGAAAGACTGTGCTGAGGAACTAAAGCATGTATCCACTGACATCTTCAACACCTCACTACAACAAGGCATTGTCCCCTCCTGCTTCAAAGCCGCCACCATCATATCGGTACCAAAGAAGTCATCTGCATCCTGCTTCAACGATTACCGTCCTGTAGCACTGACACCCATCATCATGAAGTGCTTCGAACAGCTGGTCATGGCACACATCAAATCCATCCTCAACCTCCTACTGAATGTCAGCAAGACAAAGGAGATTGTTGTCAACTTCCAGAAAGGTCACCACCAACTCCTGCCACTGACCATCGATGGTGCTGCTATGGAGAGGGTGAGCAGCACAAAATTCCTTGGAGTGCACATCAGCAAGGACCTCTCCTGGACCACCAACACTGCATCACTGGCCAAGAAAGCCCAGTAACGCCTCTACTTCCTGCGCCCCACCAGCCATCATGACCACCTTCTACAGAGGAACCATTGAGAGCATCATCACCAGCCGTATCACTGTGTCACTGTAAAGTCCACTGTGATGGTAGCAGTGAGAGTGAAATTGAAAGTGATTGGTCAAGCACAGACAGTGGTAGTAGCAGTAAATGAACTTTCGGCCTTGGACTAAACCTTTCCCCAAATGTTCAATAAACTTTATTTATGATTCAACTGGTTTCCTTCTATTGAGGTCTTATGGTCTTGTGCACCAACTTGCACGGACTGTAACGGTGACACAGACAGTACAGATTGCAACATTGTCAATATTTCCAGTAGTTAGTGCTTACAAACATCACATTTAGGGTTTGGACGTTTCCAAATTGTTAATATATTTCCTTTTAAGGTCTTTATATATGTAAGAATTAGTCATTTAAAGAATCGAGGAAAAAAACAGAGCCCTCAGACATCATACCACTAAACCAAGTATATTTTCCCAAATGTTATAGGTACACCAAGAATATGACAATATTCATAAACTACACATTCCAAGGTTTCATATTGTATATAACAAACTATGATAACGAACTGCAAAATGGCTGTAGTGGCCTTGGCAGTTTACTACGACATAGAACTAAAACGTATAGAGCATACTGGGGTCATGTACAATATGATGTACAAGAGTATAGTAGGAATGAGTTATATTACTGTTACCACTCAAATTCTTATTAGGGACATCTTGGAGGTTCAAACAAGTCATGTTGAACCTTGGAAAAATGGTCTAGATCCAGACATCATTGCACAATGTAATCGCAGAGGAACTGTATCACTGATGGTGGTTGCTAAGGAAGATGCTTTGCCTAGCAACCATTGCTATGCAAAAGGTACACCAAATACCATATAATATATGTATACTACAGACTCCAAGCTTTCATATGGTATATCATAAGCTATGATAACCAATTGCATCATGGCTCTAGAGGTCTTGGCAGTGTACTACTAGAATGCATTGAGCATTCTGGGGTCATATACAATATGATGTGAAAAAGTATAGTGGGAGTGAGTTATATTACTGTTACCACTCAAATTCTTATTCAGGACATCTTGAAGATTAAAAAAAGTCATATGGCGTTTTATTGTGGGGGGGGTGCATGGTAAGCTACCGTTCCTCCCCGACTACATGCAACCCACAATTGATCATATATATATTTTTAGCATGGTTTTTGACTATGGTTGAAGGTAAATCATTTATTTTTCTGTCTTTCATGCATTTTTTTCACACACAAAATGCAAAAAAATATATATATTCATTGACTTGGAGCACAATTGCAAGTCATTGCAAGCTAAAACTGTCAAGTCGAGTCAAGTCTCAAGTCAATAGCGTACAAGTCGAGTCAAGTCACAAGTCACTCCTAATATTGGCAAGTCAAGTCTCAAGTCGAGTCATTTGTGACTCAAGTCACAAGTCAGTCCGAGTCACAAGTCACAAGTCCACATCTCTGCTTGTAAGTGCTGACAGTCTCCACCTTCTCTGCCCCAATAGAGACAGACACCAGGGGCGGGGTGGAGCGCCTGAAATCAACCACCATTTCCTTGGTTTTGGTGGTGTTCAGGTGCAGCTGATTGTTTTGACACCATCCCACAAAGTCGTCAACCAGTTCCCTGTACTCCTCCTCTTGACCGTCTCTGATACACCCCACAATTGCAGTGTCGTCTGATAGTGGTGTGGGTCGGCACTGCCCTCACGATCCGATTCAATCACGATTCGAGAGGAAGCGATTTGATTCGATTCGATGCAATCCGATCCGATTCAATTCTACAATGCATTGCAATGCATTACATTTCTACTGAAAGCAATGCAAATGTTTAATCTGTCATGATGAGGCAATACAAGTAGTCAGATACTGTGCAAGAATGTATTGGCTGTTTTCTGTATCAGTCTTTATCAGTCTGTATTAGTCTTGCAATGTTTTTATCTTTAATTTAACATTCATTTGCTCCTGAAATATCCATGGAAGTAATTGAAACTTCAAAAAATTGCCGGATCAATCCTGGAAATTGCAGGATCGATTTTGGATCGTCCATGCCCCGCATTGGATTGCGTTGCCGAATCGATCATTGCTGACACCACTATCGTCTGAGAACTTCTACATGTGGCATGTCGCAGAGTTGTAGCTGAAGTCTGTTGTATACAGAGTGAACAGCACGGGGGAAAGCACCGTTCCTTGTGGCGCTCCTGTGCTGCTCACCACTGTCTCAGATGTGATGTCACCCATCCTTACAAACTGGGGTCGCTCCGTGAGGTAGTCAGTGATCCAGGTCACCAGGCCAGGCTCCACTCCCATCTGCACCAGTTTATCTCTCAGCAGCAGTGGTTGAATAGTGTTGAAAGCGCTGGAGAAATAAAAAAACATGATTCTCACAGCACAGCCACCCTGTCCAAGTGAGAATGTATCCTGTGGAGGAGATACAGGATAGAATCCTCCACTCCCACATTCTCTTGGTAGGTAAACTGCAGAGGATCCAGTGCGTGGCGTACCTGGGGCTTGAGGTGGTAGCGCAGCAGCACCCGTTCGAATGTTTTCATTAGATGTGAGGTGAGGGCAACCGGTCTGTAATCATTGAGTTCCTTGGGGTGTGCTTTCTTTGGGACGGGTATCAGGCATGATGTTTTCCACATGGTGGGGACCTTTCCTTCCTGCAGACTCCTATTGTACAGGTGATGTAATGGCTCAGCTAATGCCTCAGCACATGTCTTGAGCAGTCTTGCACAAACGCCATCAGGGCCAGGTGCCTTGGATTTGAGTTTTCTCAGTACCCCTCTGACTTGTTACAGTTTTTCTTGATCGCTTTCACACGATTTTTTAAACTGACTCACACAAAGTCGTCATGATCACTATTTCAGCAAAGCAAAAGACCTGTTGTGCATATGTGTTAAAGGGGTATGCCACTATTTTGGGGCTTAATACAGTTAAAATTGTTGGCTGGGGTTTATAAAGGTGGTAAAGTGTCTTATTTTTCATGTAAGCCATTGTCTTGCTTTAAGACAAGTTAAAAGAGGGAATATGTCGCTAAGCTAGTGAAAGTCAATGGATCCGTGTAGCATGCTACAATGCTACACGGATACATTGACTTTCACTAGCTTAGCGACATATTCCCTCTTTTAACTTGTCTTAAAGCAAGACAACGCTTAACGTGAAAAATAAGACACTTAACCACCTTTATAAACCCCAGCCAACAATTTTAACTGTATTAAGCCCCAAAATAGTGGCATACCCCTTTAACACATTCTTGTTGACTTGACATATTTCCCATTCATATAACACAGTTTTTGCTAAACAATTAACGCATGTGCCATTTCAGTAGTGCACATTTCATTGTTTAAGCTCTGATAACCATACAGAAAAATCTACTCCTGACTTTTAGAAACTACCGTCAGTTGTGTGAACACACCAGAGCACCTATTTGACACTCCTTCTCAAAAATCTTAATTTAGCAATCAGTCTTTATACACAGTGTCTTCTTATTTGTTCTTGGCATGGAATTCATTTGCAAATTTACTGTAAGTGCATTTTCGTACTGCAACATCATATTTTATTTTACACATATTTTCTGTAATACCGTTATCAGCCATTAGTACATTTTTGATTACAGTAAAAAAAGGAAAACAAACAAACAAAAACTACATCAAAGCATTCTGATTCTCAATCCAATTCTTTGCAATAAGACATTATTGTTACACGGACCCACTACCTAGCCTACTGACAATTTTACATAAGAAAAGACACACAACTCAAATCTTTATGCAAAGCATTTACTGGGCCTGCTATCTCTCAGTCAGTAGATCCTGATCAAGCAGAGTCAGTGGCTAAGTAAAAGAAACAACAATGGAACTGGCTTGAAAGTTATGCAATTGACAACAGTGTTAAATAACGGCAAATTGTGTCAACATGATAGCCGTGTTTCGGATTTTTACGACCATTGTGTAATGACTGACTGGGAGTGTTCATACACTGCTACGCAGTGTGGATTGGACTGAAGACAGAGTTTGCTTTTATTGCATATGTTAAATATTTTGGAAACATAGTAGCCTTTTGCAAACAAAGATGTTGTGTTTGGAGAATCGGTTTAACTGGTTAGCCCGTTGCGTGAACTGGTATGAAAATGTGCTTTTTGGAGTGACAACTGTGTCAAAGCAATCAAGAAAAACTGTAATTACACAGACGCGTTTCGGCGTTCTGCCTTCCGTCAGTGTGCCTGTGCCGAAACGCGTCTGTGTAATAACAAAGAAACCTATGCATGGTGCGACCTTTTCTCATTTTTCAGTTTACAGTCTACTGGCCCTTTTTTTTGACACTTCCCTGTAGTGTAGTCGACATATTTGCACGCACACAACTCACAAATCGCTTGACATTTGAAGCCGACAATCACACCATTGGTCAGAGTACTTAAGAGTTACCCCCCTACTCTTGTGATAAAGAACAGAACACATTTTGTGGTACCAAACTGCACAAGTAGATGGTAGTAAAAAGAGAGAGGTCAACCCGGCACTCAGGTGTGTGGAAAAAATGTCCAAAATGGTGCTCTTGGGGTTGGGAAATCCAGAATTAGGAAAGCAGAAGGTCCCAGGCACTCAGAGGTAAATCAGTCTAAAGAAGGAGGTATATTAAAAAGCCTTTATTATCTGTGCCTGCTCATAATTGAAATTAAAATGCCAACATGTTTCGACCATCTAGGTCTTCATCGCTTTGCCCTAATGAAGACCTAGATGGTCAAAATATTTTGGCATTTTAATTTCAATTATGAGTAGCCACAGCTAATAAAGGCTTATTAATATACCTCCTTCTTCGGACTGATTTACCTCTGAGTGCCTGGGGCCTTCTGCTTTCCTAAGTACAGGGTAGTGTTTAGCTGTTGAAGCCTCTTTTC
>NW_026945639.1:22191-43317 GCF_034702125.1 Engraulis encrasicolus | reverse complement strand
TTAGTAAAATGTCATGTAAAGATCAAATTTGGCAATAGGCAGCCCCGTTTCAATGATCAGCATAGTTGCAGTACCTTTTTTGACCATTTCCTGCACAGTGTACCTTTAAGCATTTATTAATATCTGGAAATGTGGTTGTTATACAGTCATTGGGAGTTCATTCTGCTCACATCATCCACTTCCAGCATCACCCTGCTGTGGGTTTGAATGTTCATTTACACATATAGGTGTGGTAGTTACTATAAATTAGGCTGATCAAAGACTGTAGCTGTTGGACTTCTTGGGTTGAGCCAGGTCTGTCTGTCTGTCTGTCTGTCTGTCTGTCTGTCTGTCTGTCTGTCTGTCTGTCTGTCTGTCTGCCTGTCTGTCTGTCTGTCTGTCTGTCTGTCTGTCTGTCTGTCTGACAGTCTGTCTGTCTGCCTTCAGTGTGTTTCATTCATGGGGCCAAGGGACACCAAATACTTTACACACATCATGTATATCCAACTTTTCGCCAGGGGGACAGGTTGCCAACCTGATTATCATCGAGTTTCCAATCTCTTCGAGACTTGGTCTGACCTAGAGCATAAAATGACGGCATCTCAACGGCATGGTTGACCCAGCTCCCTTGGTTTGCTACTGGTCGAGGCCAGGAAAGGCTGTGTCAAATTTTAAATCAAACATTTTCTTAGTCCCAATAGAACATCTCTGCTTAAACCACATCACTGCTTTGAATACGTCTCTACCCAGGGCCGTTGAAGCTGTTCAAAGTTGATTGCTTCCCTGATAACGTGGGTGGAGTTCCTGGGCTCAGAAATGACTTGCATTGCTCTTCACCTGCCTAGTAGCAATGCTGAAGGTGTTGTGTCACTAGGAGGGTGCGGGCTGGCTAAAAGGTTACCGTCTTTGATTGCTCTTGTTTGATACAGCTTTGTCTTTCCTTGTCAAGCTTACAAAAAAAAAAGATTTGTTTTTCAATAGTACACTCAATCACCATCTTGTTTCATTACACTTCCTGTGCTTGATTTATACCCTGCTTATCAACCTGCTACACTGTAAAAAGATTGACCTAGCTTAAACCAAAAAAATTGATGTCCATTTTATGCATCTAATATATTTGACTTGACAGAAGCTAAATTAAGTCGTTTGGCACAACATGATTATTTAATTTTGACTCAAACCATATTTCTTAACTTGACCCAATATTAATTATTCAGCTTTATTCAAGTTAAATTATTTACTTTTTAGTTTTGGAACCAAACTAAAATGTTGACATTGGTTCAATTTAAAAATATTAGTTTGGTTCAATCAAATAAATTTACATTGAACCAAACTAATATTCAGGCATTTACACCAGTTAATTCATTGGCACTGTGAAATTCCTTTTTACATTTAATTTAAAACTATTTGAATCATTCCTATCACACTTTACAAGACACCACCCAACACCCTCGAGCAAGTGTTTCTTTCAATGTCATTTATTTCTCACAAGTCAAAAAGGGGGAAATGAGGTAGCATGTTCAGAAACAAATATAAACATGTAATTGTTACTCCATATACAGTTTGTTACATCCGAAAGATAGATGAAGATGGATGGCTTACCAAGCAAATGAAATGGATGGACATTAATGGGCCACAGGCTCATCTGATCTGAACTTTCATTAGGCTAACTGAGGTATTTATTATTGCTTAAGGAGTGCTGTCTCTAGAGATCAGAGACTACTCAATACTCAGAACGTAAAGCACAAAATTAAATGGTATTCCATGAAAAGGACACCATGCAAGCAATTGCCACTAACATTGGTCTTCTACCTCAGTGGCAACTACAGGCTATATCAATGTACCATGCACAGTGATAATGAACACGCCTTTGAATAGTAAAATTGACAATATTTCAAAAAGTACACAAGTTATTTCCAAAATGTGTATTGAGTTTATATAACATCTGTTGAGCTTACAACAGGAAAGGAAGGTTAAGACTGTAACGTGAGCACAAGTGAGTCATCTGTATCAGTGTTTCGTGAGACGGGGCTTGTGACCAAGTCACTGAAATCAGATAGAACACCGTCTAGGAAAGTCAGAACAATATCAGGAGCTGATTGTATGATCGGACTGGGGTAAATTCTTTGGCAGAAAATGTGTTGACTTGAGTGCAACCTCCATGATCAAAGTCACTCAAATCAGATGGGACACTTTCAATGAAACTCAGAACAATATCAGGAGCATCCTGTATGATCTTGACTGTGGTCAGATCTTTGATCATGGGTGTTGAGCTCAAGTTAACAAATGTTCCACCAAAGTCATCATCCTTGTATTGTAGCCTGATGTCTCCACAAAGTTTGCATATGTTTTGACCTGTTCAATAAGCTCCTCAACTGTGTCCAGCATCCTTGATAATTCCATCCTCTCTGCACTTTCGCCACTCAACAAGATGAGGAGTCAGATAGGAGAGGCCATATTGCTAAGTTGTGTTTGCTGTATTAACCTTACTTTTCTGTGGTAACCCCAGCAGATGTTTTATCTTCACACTGCACACACAAAAATATACATTACTGAGCAGTTTTGAGTTCACCGTTATGTTTATGAATCTTGGAAGTCATCTTGTTGGAACCAAGCGCCATCCGAATCTTCTGAAAGGCCTCAAAGGTGAACCTGAAACCTCTTGCAAATAACTTGTGTGCTAATTGAATATTGTTCTAAAAAAGGGGTGTACCCCATCATTGTTGTACTGTTCATACACATCTGAACTGAAAATACTCAAATCCCAACAAAATGTTAAAGGCAACATCACACCATGAAAATGACCCCATGGCCCCAAACAGCCAATCGCCACTGACATTTATCTCTAAATTTAGAATCTGGTGGCAACTACATACTAACTCAACAGACAGTGCACTATGATAATGAACAAACCAGTTGAAAAGTAAAATTTTCAAAAATACCGAAAAGTACACTGGTTATTTCCTAAATGTGCATAGAAGAAGTTTAACAACATCTGTTGCACTTACAACAGAAAAGTAATGCTAAGAATATAACTTGAGTATGACTATTGTCTATCAGTGTTTGGTGAGATGAGGGTTGTGTCTAAGTCACTCAAATCCGATGGGACACTTTCAGTTTCTATGAAACTCAGAACAATATCAGGAGCAGATAGCTTGATATTGACTGCAGTAATGAGTCAGATCGGAGTGGTGCTAAGTTGAATCTCAAGTTGTGTTGATGAATTAACCTTACTTTTCAGTTGTAAGTCAAACGGATGTTTTACCTATGCGCATTTTGGATATAATTTGCATGCTTACTGATATATTGTTCAAAATGTTGATTTTGAAACTGGGTGTACTCATTGTTGTGTACTTTACACGTACAACTTAACTTGAATGAAATATTTGCTTTTTTTGGGAACGAGTGTCATCTCTTAACATCATATTGAAAAAAAAAAAAGAAAAAAAAACCAAACTCAAAATCCAACAAAAGCACTCCATGAAAGTGACCCCATGAGCTTGTACAATCAAGTGCTGCTGAGGTTGACTACCTCTTAAATAAAAGCCAGTGGCAACTACTAAGCACACACTAAGCACACATACACTACTGTGCAGTTTTGAGTTCACCACTGAGTTTGCGAATCTTGGAAGTCATCTTGTTGGAACCAAGCTCCATCAGGATCTTCTGAAGGGCCTCAAAGGTGAACCTGAAACCCTGTGGATATTCCATGTTAAGAGCATAGCAAAGTCCAAAGAGCATTACAACTCCTGCTGCAACAGAAGGCAACTCATTGAGGACTTCCACACCATCAATGATAATCCCGACGTCTTGGGGCTGTTGGAGAAGGCTTGAATTCTCTCTGAAGACGAAGACTGCCATGGTGGTCCTCTCCAGCTCCTGCACGGCTTGATCTTTCTGGGACACCTGAGGCAAAATATTTGAAAAATGCAACTGAACAACTGCAGTCTGGCACACCTCATGAATAACTACATATAACAGCATAGGTGGTCTCCCACGATTAATGAAGTTGAATAATCGGTGACAGAATATATCTGGACATACCATGTATTCCTTTAATAGGTCCTCCACATGTTCTCCTAGGTAGATGATGAGAGCTTTGAGGATGCACTCCCTTCTGATATCGGCATCAGCACCCTTCAGGGACAATCAAAACTGTTACTATGCAATGTGTAGGCTAGTCTAGCAACACAATTCCCAGCTCTACCATAAACAGTGATTTCACAGTGTGCGCCTGATCAATATTGAATCCATGGGAGAGATTCTACATATGCCAGAGGCCACTGGTAGTTCCTCTTTAAATATGAAGACAGACTGGATGGCTCCCGTTTGGGTTTCTATACCCTCAAAGTAACTTTGGTGCAAAACACTCATACATTAATTATTTTCCACAAATGCTACATGACAGTGACACCTTAAATTCTTAGTGACAGGTGCACAATTTTTTTTCTATGAGCTACATATTAATGGACTCATAGGTCCACATTCGTTTTATTTTTTTTAAATGGTTTTGTGAATATGGTGCAAAACAAGTTGGCACACAATCAACATCCCATGTATATCAATTGCACATCAGCAAACCAATACATGACAGTTGCACCTCCACTTCATGTAGAAGGACAAAGGCTGTCGTTAGTGGCTAATTATATACTGCATATCATACCTGATCAAGAAACTCCAGGATCGCGGCAGTTTTTGCTTTAGTGGTCCCTCCCTTCTTTCTGAAGATCTTCAGTAGCTGCGGGGAGTGCTTGTCCAGGTGCGCCATAAATCTGGTCAGGAGGGGAACTGCAGTAACCCGCTGAAACTCTGCATCAACCTGTACACAAGAAAACAGTACGCAATACACTTTTAAATTAAAGAATAATGTGAAATAATTACAAAAAAAACATCTATTGGCTGAAAGGACCACTTCAGTCATTTTACATTACATAAGCATTTAGCAGATGCCTTTGTTCAAAGCGAGTTACAAGGAGCAATTTAAACAAGGTAAGGCACAGTGTACTGTTGCAACACTGATAGCATTGTCCTACACAGAGTAAAGAAGAGGACGATGCATTACAAAGTAGCAGAAAGATAAAAAAGACATCTAGGTGCAGTTTACAGTTGCAATACTGACAGCATTGTCCAACACAAGGTAACAACATTTTCAATATGCTGTTGCAACCCTTGACTTGCCAGAACCCGGTGATGCTGCATTTTTCGGCTCAGCCCTTTCCGAGATCTGAGCTATTCTAATGGAGGTAGCTTTTGTTTACATTTTAAAACTTAAAAACATGGGTCAACTCCAAATATTTTACCCAAAAGCGGTTTGCTAGTTGTGCGCTGGTGTTGCATAACCTTTTGAATGTTTTTGGGAATAAATCAAGATTTAAAAAAAAAAAAAAATGTGAACAAACAGCTGCCCCCATTACAATGACCAGGAGCTTGGAAAAGGCTTAAGAAAAACAATAATAAAAAAAAGTCCAGGGTAGTGTGAGCATTACAACTGCATGTTGAAATTGACTGACGTATACAAAAAGTTGTGAAAAGAGTACCTCTCCCATCTGAAATAAAGCTGGCCATCTTTCCATGAGGTTTTCGATGGTTGGCTTCTGATCCACAATCTCTTGCCTCCTGAACTGAAAAGTCCTGGCCATCTTCTCCCGTATGGTTCTCTCATTATTTCTTATCTTTATTTCTGTCAGAAGAGATGCTCTTTCTTGCTCGAGGTTTTCAGGACTGTCTCCGCTGGGTTGAGGATAGTAATTGGTCTCACCTCTTCTTGCCTTTTTGACATTCTTTGCTGGGAAGGGATCAGCATCTTCTCGTGACTTGGACTTCAGTGTGTTCACCATGAGCTCAGACGAAAGTCCATGTGACCTCAGCTGAGTGCGGTAGTTGTGCATCTTACTCTTGAGCTTCAGTTTCCATCCATAACTCTCATTGAAGGAGTCTGGTTGTCTCAGGCAGGGATGTCTCCTTGTCAGAGCCTCTGCAACTTCACTCAGGTCTGCATCAGTGGGGTACGCCTTGTAGGAAAAAATCTTCTCTGCCAATCTTTCCAGTATGTCAGACAGCATTTTTGATGAAGGAGTCAGTCTGGTTTGGTTCTGTGCATATTCTGAATTCCCTCTCTGAAGTTGACCTTCTGTTTCAAGGGAGAAGGGCGGGATAATGAACTCCTTCGGCCACGGCTCTTTTCTCAGTCCCTCACTGTCAGAGGAGCTGCGGCTGAGTATGACTGTGTCATCTGTATCAGTGTTTCGTGAGACCAGGCTTGTGTCTAAGTCACTCAAATCAGATGGGACACTTTCAATGAAACTCAGAACAATATCAGGAGCAGCTTGTATGATCTTGATTGTAGTGAGATCTTTGATCATTGAAGTTGAGCTCAAGTTAACAAATGTTCCACCAAAGTCATCATCCTTGTATTGCAGCCTGATGTCTCCACAAAGTTTGCATACGTTTTTGACCTGTTCAATGAGCTCCTCAACTGTGTCCGGCATCGTTGATAATTCCATCCTCTCTGCACTTTCGCCACCCAACAAGATGAGGAGTCGGATGGGAGTGGCCATACTGCTAAGTTGGCTCTCAAGATGTGTTGATGTAGATGGCCAGTGAAGTTCAGGAAGCTGGAATCAAATCCTGGATGGCAGAAGAACAAAAGGAGAGACAGAGAGAACATATTAATTCACATTCACAACCACCTTGTGTCAACATGCAGCTGAGATGACAGCTTAGAGTTGCAATAAGTAAGGTGCATCAGTGACCTTTTAAGTTAGTCTAATACAACATTGTGTCCATACTCCTTTTATACCATCAGCGTCCCTGTCCGTTAGTCCATCGTCACAGCATGTTCACCCCTCTAGGTTAATCCAGTCACACAGTGTATCCATGCCCCATTAGAGGTAGATAATGTAACTATTTTAGAAGTCAATTTCCTGAATATATGCTGTGCTCGTTCACAAATGTTACCCTTTTCACAAATACTTACCACCACCATGACGACATTTTAAGTATTCATTTTGAATTTCCAGTAGACATTTGTCAACTAGCAAATATAAGGTTAATACAAAGTTAACATTCTGGAAAATATCCCATTTAGAAATATGCAGTTGCAACGGGCTGAATAGTTGCAATAGCTTCTCTGCCCACCATGCATAATGTACTTTTAAGTTAGTACAGTGTCAGTTTAGTGCAGATTTTAGAATGTGATTAGTAGAATGAATTGTATGCAAATAGAATGACTTGATGAATATGCAGACCTTAAATAATGTTTAAAGAAAGGGAAAAATGCAATGCAGACCTTAAATTTGAATATATCTCTTCAGGGTAATGAAACGCACTCCTCCCACAGTGTAAGCTACCAGGGGATATGGATCAGTCAGTTCATCTGATGCCACAAGTGTTATGTCTTTGGTAGGGCTCACTTCAAGTTCGAAAGCCCTGAAGTGTTCCCAGTGCCACACTCTCAGCTTCTTCACAATGAAAAAAAGTCTCTCCTCCAGAATAAACATGTGGATGATCTCAGTGAATTCTGGATGTCCCTCCAAAGACCCATGTGCAAGTATCATTCCATTTCTGTAGTTGAATCCATTGAAAGTAACATTTTTAGCCAGGCACACATTATCCATTGTTGGGTGTTTGAGCCGTATAGCTTGTGCAATATCTTCTTTTAACACATCAACAGAGAGGCTTGAGACAGATGACACTTCCAAAAGAGGTTTTTGAGAGTACATAAATATCTGCTGTGCCATGTAAAATTGATGTCGCTCCGCCAAAGACAGCAAAACATTCTTGAAAGATCTTGTATAACGAACAACTCTTTTAAAAAAACTGTGCTTGGCTTCGTATCGTAAAGTCCAAAGACACACTAGTGGTCCAAACTTACGAATAAGCTGAGGATAATGTTCCAACAGGTGATGCTTAGGCAGCAGATTGTAGTCTGGGAAAACCTCTCTAAGTCGCACTCTGTGCTCTGATATCTTGAAATTCAAATACCCAATAGATTCCTCTGTATGGACAGGTGAGACGATAAGATCGACTAGATCTTTTAAGTCAGTCAGTATTTTCCATGCCGGTTCATCCACAGGTACCTTTTGACCGACAAGGAAGGGGAAAAACCTTAAGAGACTCCAGTTTTCGTGAGAATTGCCTCCTATCGTCTTTCGAGATGCAAAGTTCAAAGGCACTGGATGGGGACAATTAACTTTGTCTGTCCACTTAAAGGGGAAAGCTAGTATAGACTCGTTTAAATATGCAAGAGTAAAGTACTTCTTGGATGTGAAAACAGAGAGACAAAGAGCAATCTCTGCAGGTACTATTCCTTCAAATAAATCATGGACAAGATCTGGGGGGAAACCTGTGGTAACTTTGAAATGACTAAGTTTCTCAGAGAGGACACATCTTCTCTTGACACCACAGAAATTACTTAGGGAATCTTGTTCAAGGGTTTTGAGGTGTTCTGAGTGAATCTGTTCTGTTCTTAATGTAAACGCTCCACTATCTACACTTTTAGTTAGAATTTCTGACCTAGATGCTGTACAAAATCGACAAATGTGCCCACTTGAAAAGCTCTCAACAAACCCTGCGATACCGTGTGCTCCAAGGTTATCAGCTATCACACACTGGATGGTTCCCCTAACACATTTCCCTAACTTTGGCAAAAAGACACCGTGCTCTTCTAATGAAATTAAATCACTTATGAGTGGCTCTAGTACTGTCTCATAGCCATACGCTTTCAAATCATCACTTTTGACTAGAAGAGCCAAGTAAATTGATGACAGTGAAGACTGACAACCAGGGATCAGATTGCCTAAAGTCCAATAGAAGCCACAGATTTTATGTTTTCTTCGTGATGTCCCAATTGGATTGCAGACCTCGTACTCATCTCCATAAAGATTTAGTGAAATAGCACAGTCTGCAGACAGAAGTGTGTTGTTTCTGAAAAATTCACCATCAAAAGGACAACTATAAACTGTTTTACCACTCTCTGATGACTGATATCTCTCTCTCAAATGCACTGTTTTTGCCAAAATTGCATCTGAATTTAAAATTTGCTGCAATGTTTTCAGCACAGATACATACTGTAATGACTTTTTGTTTCTTTTATCAAGAATGTATTCCAAGGGAGACACTACGCCGAATTCTCTTTTATAATACGACTTGCGCTTCCAACTAGTAGACAATGGCCCTTGTTTCCCAATTGCTTTATGAATTGGATGTGAAGAACAAAGAACAGTGGCTAACTGTTGAACAACAGATGCTTCCACATGACAATTATTATCTTCCAAATGCTGGTTAATTGCTGCTATACTACCCGGCACAGAGACAGCTCCAATGAGATGTTCTAGGTCCTCGAGCAATTCATTTACAGCTGCACTCGAGACTAAATATGTATGTTCTAATTTAAGCAAAAGTGAAGCTAATTTCAGTTCAACTTCCTTTTCCAAATCTCTTGACTCTTCAGTGGCTGGCTCTAATTCTTCATTCAAGTCGGAGTCAGGCGGATTGGGAATGAGTGATGTGACAACTATTCCACTTTTAAAGTCATTAATTGTGCATGACTGATGTTTCCTCAATTTATGGCTCAGGAAACTGCTGTATATGTTGGTTTTGAAAGAGCAACCATTAAACATACATGGGACGACTTCATATTTCCTCAGATGTTCATGGATATGTTGAAAAAAAACGTGCTCAGTAGAAAGCTGATTGTTTCCACAAATGTAACACTTGAAAGAGTGTCTTTGTTGGGACTCCAGAGAAGAATGATTTCTAGAGAGATGTTTCTGAAGACCATTCCATGTCTTGGACGAACAGGGACATTGTGCGTAGATGCATGGATAGGGACGCCGCCTACCGTGAAACTGATGGTCACGTCTCAAGTGCTTCAGTATCTCAGATCTTATTGAAAAATGCTTGCTGCATTCTTTGCATTTCCACATCCAACCTGAAAAAAGAAAAGCAGACCAGTAAATATTTAGAAAATGCAATGAGCAGAAATCTTAAATAAGTTTTAGACTGACTGTCTAATCTAAAGTATATACTTAAAACAATGCAGAGTCTATCGTAAAGAACATTGTGCTGCACTTTTTGTATTCTAAAGATTTACAAAGAAATTAATTAATTAATACCCCCCCCCCACACACACACACACACACACACACAGCAACACACAGGGGGTGGGCGTCGCTTGTACGAGCGAAAATTTACAATGGGCGAGTAGACTACACTGGACTCGAGAGAAAGACATGGAGCTGTCTAAAGGGAAAACCGTGTGTGTCTCCCCAAATGTTGCTTGTGACCGCCCAGCATCACGTTTTTTCTGAACGTATCAAGCAACACAACATTTCTACTGGCTTAACGTTACAATTTGCGCGTGTGGTCACTTCATAAGAAACCGGCCAGCATGCCACGACATATCTCTAAAACACAATGCGTTCGGGAAACGTAGTTCTTAACCTACAGTAAATGGTGCCGTGTCATGAACGAAATGCGTTTAAACCACTCGAAGACCCGAAAAAAAGTTTAGTTCTAACTTGTGTGAGTTAACAAGGAGATTACCGAGTGCCCTCTGCAACTGTTTAAACAGGGGAGAAACGTGACTGCACCTACGAAGCATGGCGACCACTCAGAAACATCACCGACCATACCATTCAAATATGCATGCACTCAGCAGTCTCGCTGCCATAAAACACACTTTTTACAATCACAGTGTTACATGGGTGCTCTTTAAACATACACACGGGCACACTTTTCACACACAAGATGAAATAGTCTAGGCTTACTTGCTAATATGGCTTAACGTGTGTTGAGCTAGTCAAGTTCACGGTGTAGCCGAGCTAACAGTGGTGGAAGCGATTGGTAGGGTAACCTTGCGAATAATATGCCTACCTTGATTAATTCCGGCTACACCCGAACAATGTAGCCTACACATAGTTATATTTCTCACGAAATACGCCTAAGTTCAGAAATTGCACCACAACACGACGAAAACCGAAAGCGTTTACTGGCATGTACCAATGTTAACGGAGACCTTCAGCTTGTTAGCCCGGTGACATTAACCGTCTTTTGCATCAACAAACGTGTAGGCTTCTTAAGACACGTTCACACCAGTTAAACTTTAGGGTAGTACTCACCGCAGGTTTATTCTTCATGTCAGTAAGGACGTTAATCATTCTTTCATTCACATGTCGAAATGGACGGAGCTCCTCTGATATCAAACGCTTCTCCTCAACTTCTCGCCTCGCCGGGCTGCTGGGCAGTGCGCATGCGCAATTCATGTTTGACTCAAACGGAAAATATTACATTCTTATATCTTTCCTTTCAGTATGTTTTGAAAGGAACTAAAATATTTGCTTTGTTTCCTTCAGAATTGAAATTAATTCAGCCTGAATCAAAATTGACACCTCGATAAGCAAAAAGATAGGGTTTCACAACCAAGTCAATAATTTTACTATGTATTCAATGGTAGTTATTGGCTTGAATGAACAGCTCAGTGCTTCTCTTTTTACAGTGTAGTATAGCCTCCATATCATGCAGTGTGCATAAGTATGGTGTTTTTTTCCTTATTTGCTTATTAACTCCAAAAACAGATAAAGCAGTAAAAAAAAAAACCCACAGACCCTCTTCCGTGTCCGCCAGACCTGAATGCCATTGAGTGCTCTTATCTTCTGTCTTAATCCAGTATTTGGAATTAAGCCTCTGTTGATTAAACATTCAGTGGTAATCTTGACGGGGCGGTGCAGTGCATGGTGGTGGTGGTGGTGGTGATAGGGGGGGGGGGAGAGTGGCAGTATGGGGTTGCTGAAGCAGAGGCGTCACCTTGGGCACTGCCAGCCAGCCAGCCTGTCCCTGCATGCCAACCCCTGTGTGTGTCGAGGGTAAATGTCGCGGATGGGGGTGGGGAGAGGTGATGGTGTGGATTGCGGATGAGAAAGAGAAAGAAAAAAAGGAAAAGAAAAGGGGGAAAAAAACAATTCTGAGCTTTGGGCGACAAAAATGACTTTGCCATTAGTGCGGCGCGATGCACTTCAAACAGAGCTCTGAGATTGAACTGCCAGAGTAGATAAGATGTGGAGGAGATCGAGCCATCGTGATTAGCCTTATCATTGGCTTTGCTCCGTCCTGTAATTACTTGTGTGTGCGTGTGCGTGTGTGTGTGTGTGTGTGTGAGCGTGCATGCATGTGTGTGTGTGAGTGCATGTCTGTGTGTGTGTTTGTGTTTGCATGCGTGCGTGCGTGCGTGTGTGCATGAGTGCGTTTGTGTGTGTGTGCGTGCGGGCGTGCGTGTGTGCATGAGTGCGTTAGTGTGTGTGTGTGTGTGTGTGCGTGCGTTTGTGTGCGTGCGTGTGTGTGTGTGTGTGCGTGCGTGTGTGTGTGTGTGTGTGTGTGTGTGTGTGTGTGTGTGTGTGTGTGTGTGTGTGTGTGTGTGTGTGTGTGTGTGTGTGTGTGTGTGTGTTGTCAGGCTGCCTCCTTGTTCTTGGAGAACAGTTGGCTGTGGCTGTGAAAACAGAGTGACAGGTAGAGGCTCTCTCCGCTGCTTAATCACCCCAGCTAAGTGCACAGCAGTTTGGGTTAGATCACCACTTCGTCCCCTCTTCTCCTGGGTCTTTTGGTGGGAGGAGGCAACCTTTTTTGAAGACCCAGAGACGTTGACAAATTGAAGAGAGTGAAATGGAGGGTGTTGTAAAGCAAATATTTGTACAACCTTTGAGGTCCTTGTGTGTGTGTGTGTGTGTGTGTGTGTGTGTGTGTGTGTGTGTGTGTGTGTGTGTGTGTGTGTGTGTGTGTGTGTGTGTGTGTGTGTGTGTGTGTGTGTGTGTGTATGTGTATGTGTGCGTGTGCGTTCGTTCGCGCGTGCGTGCGTGTGTGTCTGTGTGTGTGTGTGTGTGTGTGTGTTACCACATACTAACAAAAATGATTATGACTGTAAATGTTTACTAGCTTACTGTGCCTATTCTGATTTCAGGCATCATGGCATGGACCTCTCAGTCCCCGCACAAGTTAAAGTTGTAATGTCTAGTTGGTGGTGATTGCAACATTGCGTGTCCATGGCCGTTTACTGATTCATCTGAAAGCCATCAAACCCCTGCAAGGAAACTAATTTGAAGAGGCGCTGCTCCGCTCCAGCGCATAATGAAGTAGACTACATGCTCATGTGGTTAATAGGTCTGGCCACCGCACCTCACCTCACGACGCCACACAACAGCAAACGGCCGCAAAGGTCCCTGTAAACACTGGATTGCAATGATCTGCCTTGCTGAGAGGGGCAGGGGGGGCTCAATTATTCTCATGGCATTAACAGGCGGTATATTCTTTTCAGGCAGGCAGACAAACAGGTCAATAAACAGCTGGAGGGCATGGACCGACAGACAGACATATACATGCCGGTACATACATACATACATACATACATACATACATACATACATACATACATACATACATACATACATACATACATACATACATACAGTACATACATACATACTGTGCATAGGCCTACATACAAACATATACATAAAGGCATGCATACATAAATGCATGCATACATACATGCATGCATGCATACATACATACATACATACATACATACATACATACATACATACATACATACATACATACATACATACATACATACATACATACATACAGTACATACATACATACATACATACATACATACATACATACATGCATACATACATGCATGCATACATACATACATACATACATACATACATACATACATACATACATACATACATACATACATACATACAGTACATACATACAGTACATACATACATACATACATACATACATACATACATACATACATACATACATACATACATACAGGGAAGCCGACATTGGGAACAAAGGGGTCAGCTGTCCTAGGCTCAGGGAGAGAGGGGGCCAGGATTTGGCTATCATTATATTGTATGTATTAGATGGGAGGCCCTTTCAGATGACTGTCAGCGACCCTGCATACATGTACAGTACTGTGCATAGGCCTACATACAAACATATACACGAATGCATGACATACATACATGCATACATACATACATACATACATACATACATACATACATACATACATACATACATACATATATAAATACATACATACATACATACATACATACATACTGTACATACATACATACATACACACACACACACACACACACACAGACAGACACACACACACACGCACGCACGCACGCACGCACGCACGCACGCACACATACATACATACATACATACATACATACATACATACATACATACATACATACTGTACATACAGTAGGGCTACATATGGTACATGCAAACAGATTATACAAATTCAGGGCTATCTGTTTGTTTCTCTAAGCTGATATATTATGTATTTTTGTTCAAAGTCGGTTGCAAATTCCAGACAATGTGCGATTTCCATCTGAGCAGAGGACCAATTATCAAGACAAAAAACTTGTCACTGAATGGAGCCAGTAAATTGGCCATGAGTGCGTTTTTTTTGCACCCAATTGCAATATGCTTCAAAATCTCCCAAAATGGTCGTGGTGCGAAAACCACAAGATTTCCACGGATGGCTATCAGTGATGCGCGGGCTGACCCGAAAGCAGCGGGCGCTTGCAATTAACTGCGGTCGACCGCAGGCACGGGTTATGAAATATTATTTTTAATGAAATTCGGGTCGGGTGCGGTCGGTCAGGATCTTTGAAATGATGCCGAATTTTAAAGTCTATAGGCTAGCCAATAGGCTATAGTTTACTTTAGCAGACAGGGACATTTTTTGCAAAATAGATCAAAGTTTATATGGCTGAATAACTATGGTGCCACGCGCTCTGCAGGAGATCAATGAGGCTCTTGCGTCGGCGGAATATCTTCTGCACGCAACTGGTGCAGCAGGTGCAACCATTGAGTGCATTTTGAAGAACACAGAGGGTGCTCTCTAAACAGTGCAGTGATGGATATAGCCTACATATTTTCTTATACAATTGTAATGGTTTCGCGCTCATGGGTTGCTTACAGAGTTTGTTTTCATTTCCTGTGTCGTACCATGACTACCAGGCAATCCACTTGACGGCTGGCTCCGTCTGCTCACCAACCTACAGATTAATTTTCTCCATGTATCCAAACGACGATGTTACCGAAATAAACAGGTGACAGTCGGCAGTCCTCATTGCATGGCCTCGGTTCATAAATCCAACATGTCCTGTTGAAATGCACAGCTGTCTTGTTCTTGACGCAAATTCCTTTTTTACGACCTTTATTGACGTGATTGTGCTTTGCCAATGACGCTAGGGTGTTCATAAAGACGCACGGCTACTATTTTCAAAGGCGGGTCGGGAAGCGGGCCGGGTCAATATTTTTCATGAATATTTCTTGCGGGCAGGGCAAGCGGGCGGACTAGGGAAAAAAGCGGTCGGGTGTGTCTTGTTTTTTCGTCGACCCGCGCATCACTGATGGCTATACAAACTTGACATTTTCGTATGTTTTATTTAGCTCAGAATGGGAGCCTTGAATCTGTTATCTGGCCCTTGTGACATGCAGTGATCTTTGAATTGTTTGTTTGTTTGTTTGTTTGTTTGTTTGTTTGTTTGTTTGTTTGCTTGCTTGTTGTTCTGTTTTGTTTGTGTTGTTTGGCATCCATGCTCTGCCTTGCCTCTCTCCCTCTCTCCCTCCCGCTGTTTGCAATACTGCTGGAGTGATTTGGTCCTTTGAGTAGAAATCCTGTCCCGACATTATCTATTCCCTTGCAAGACATGAAAACTGGAAAAACAACGAACAAAAAAAACCATGCATTATTCCCAAAGCATGGCCGGGGTTGTGGCTCTGCCTCCATCTCCGTCTCCAGCTCTGCCATTGGCTGCTGGGTCTAACCCTGGCAATACACTGATAGAATCCTGAAAAGCCTTTCATGCCCCATTGTCCTGCGATAGAAATGTATTCCATCTTCAGTTACTTATGTAGAGGATGTTTTGAGTGACAGACTCTGGTGTATACAGTATGTCCATGTAATCCCAAAGAGGACATCTCTGTCCGAACCACATGTCAAGATGGAGCACAGCGAGTCATCAGTGGCCTCATCAGAGAGAGAGGGAGCTCAGAGAGCTCTACTTCTTTTAAAAAAAAATATATATATATATTATTTGGTCTTTTTGACCTCATTTATGACAGGGCAGTGAAGGTGGTGACAGGAAGTGAGTGGCGAGAGAGAGACGGGGAAGGGCCGGCAAATAACCCGGACAGGGCTCAGAGAGCTCTACTTTATTGTAAATGTTTAAACATGAGCACATGCTGAACATGTAGGGTTATACTGTATGTATTTATGCGCTATTGCATCTGCATGCTCGTGTATGCATTGTGTATGTATCACATATTTACTCGTATTGATTTTGTCCCCCACACACATACATCACTTTCATCCACATCCTAACCCAACAACACAGACCCCTTAGTGCTTAGCGGCCCTTTTCAAACCCCCTTAACCCCCATTACCAATAGGCGCGAGCGAACAAACAATAAAAGTGCAGTAGATCACCAAAAGGCGTGCTGCCTGCGCATCCTATAGGTGGATCTACTGTATAGGGATTTGGAAGGTGGAGGTGCGTGAGGGTGGTGGCCACAACCGTAGCGTAGCTCCCCCATGGGGGGGGTGGGGGGAGAGCATTGAGCAGCCAGTGATTTATGGGGTTAGGAGAGTGGGGATGGTCTTGCTGCTGATGGTTAATTCAGGGGAGAGAGAGAGGGGGGGTCTTCACAGTGAGTGGTCCGAATAGAGGCCTGTTTGAAGTCGGGGGTCCCCCGGGGGGGACGATGTGACATGTAAAGATGAGTACACTAAGGCCAGGAATTTAATCAGCCCTCCCAAGCGCCAGCCGACTCGGGTTCTGCAGCGTTTTTTTTCCCCCTTTCTGACAGCGAAATCTTCTGATACGGTTGAGCCTCTGACTGACATGCGACAGATGTATGTAATACTTGGTACATAATTTAGGCTGTCTTACACACGAGACACCACATAGACACACACGCAAGCACCCACAAAACTCTCTCTCTCTCTTTCTCTCTCTCTCTCTCTCTCTCTCTCTCTCTCTTACACACACACACACACAGACACACACACACAAAACTCAGTAGCGTGTGTCTAGACTAGACGATGGGTGACCATCAATGGGTTCTGCTCAATCTTGGTTTCGCTTGTCATCAATGATGTTTCAATCCCTCTCCGTTGCAATGTTTAAAACCATCTATCACATTTCAAACATTTTCCTCACATGAGCATTTTATATTTTGTTAAGTTTGCTTTGTAGTCCTATAAAATACATATTGCACCACTGTTTCACAGTTAGCCTATGTATATCAGGGCAAGTAAATAGGACACAAAGACAAAAAAAGACATACAGTATTTGTTATAGCTGTGAATCTCCTGTTTCACAGGGCAGCACCTTAGACAATTATTCTCCTAACGACCGCAAAGAAGAGAAGCTTAAATAAGGGTTTAATTAAGACCAGTACATGCCCCCTGTGCCCTCTGTGGGTAAGTGAATTAGCGCGAAACGAAATGCAACAAAAAACCCTCATTGTTATGATGAGCTATGGTAAAAGCTACAATGGTTGTCATTACAAATGTAATTATTTAGAATGAATGTTACACCTTCTCCTGGCTAATTGAACACTTCATTACAACACAACACACCTTCGTCCACTTAGCTGGTTTCATTTTGCTAGGAATTGCGTGTGCATGATTATTTCTTATGGCTAGAGGTACAGAAAAGGTTTATTAAATGGCCCAGTGTTGGTTCATTCCCATGTAATAAAGTGCCCTCCAAAGAATAGCACAGGCCTACTTTTTGGTCAAACGTAGAGTAGTGCAACCTTTTAAAAAACTATGCTCAAAAATATAAAAACATAGAAAAAATATAAAATATAAAAACATCCTCCGCAATGAATTCCAGGGTGTGCTCTTTAGTGACAGGTAAGACTAATTGTTAAGTCAATGTTCTATTCAAGCTGATCTTTTTTTTCTTTCCGTTCAGGAGAAAATACATTCTGATATGGCTTTGTGTTCTGATTCCATCCTGCCTCCGGTGCTGAATGGAGAGTAATGATGTGACGGAGGGTCACGCTGTGGCAAATGAAAGGGAAAATCTGGTTTCCATGTTGGCCCAGGCCCGCCGTCACCACATATGGCGGCGACTTTGCATACAATAATGAGAACACAATGAACAACTCCCCATTGCACTTGGCAAGTTCAGTTCCAAGCTGTCATGCTAGATTGTGAATGGGAAATTGCGGTTATAACCCTCAGCAAACTCTCCCCTACCCAACCATTTGACCAGTTACAGATGAAGTGTAACTTGGATGGAATGAGGGACCGTGGATGCAGAATTGAGAGTGATGCTATGAGTTGCTATGGAAATGGTAGTACGACATAACTTAGAGCACTTTGAAATTACATACAGCACACCAATTCAGCAGTGCAAATGGCCTCTTTATATTCTCTATGAACATATTTCTGTCAGTTGTAAAGAGCCCTCAGAGAAGAACAACGTAACGATATGCTTGTCTCTCTGACTGAATTCCCAAGTACTCAAAACAAATTGGTACAACAATTCAATTCTGTCATGCAGTCTTTGTAACATCAACATGCTCACAAAGTAGGTCACACACTGATGTTTTCTTTAAAGCAAACACAGGCAATGCAATATGAAGAGAACCTCAAAAATGTATTGCACTTTCAGTGTAGCACACTTATTCCAACTCTACGGCCTCCAACTTCTTGCCTTCACACACTTCTTATACCAATGACAAGTGGCCACAAGGGGATATTCTCACCACTTGGTTCTTTCTCCCTAGCAGTGTCTAAAAGGCTGCCTGGTTTCGTGTGCCAACAGCACAGCAGGTCTTCCCCACTAGCTTGTTAGCTCTCTCGGCCAGTCTCTCTTTGTCCTGATGTGGCTTCCCCAGCAAACAGCACAGTGTAGGCCTGCTAGCCACTAATGACTGATGGTGGAAGATCTGCAATAGTGTGTTGTTGCTGCTGCACATGCGGAGGGCCTAGAGTCTGCTCACACATAGCCTATACTGGCTCTTTTCTCCGCTAATGATGTCCTTATCGCAATGTGAGCCTCAATGTTGTATGAATCCCATGACCGCCCATTTCTTCTTCTTCTTGGACTCAGACTTAGCCTAACTCCTTGGTCATCCATCCTTTCATGGTTCATTTGGTTCAGTTGGTGATTGACCTCCATACACTTTATGCTGAAGCTCACAACCTTTCGTTTTTAGTGATGTCTCCTGAGCCCCTCACGGTGCACCCTGTGGTGGTCTGTAGAACGTCTGGCGATGGAATGTTTCAGAGTTCTAGCCCGAGTTGAGGTCACATATAAGAAGACAGACTAACGAGACAAAAACAAAACCTGAAGTTACCTGAAATGTGCCGATGAAGGTAATGACTGCAAGTTGCTCCAGCAACAGGATTTTGAAAAGAGAAAGCAGAGGTAAAGAAGTATCTGTTGTTGTGCAAGACGGAGAACCTTTTGACCCTATCCAGGTCCTCCTTGAAATTGTCAAGAAATGGAAATAAATCATATATTTTACATGTTGTTATCCCTGGCAAAGGCATGGTCGAAAAAAGTTGATTTGTTCTTCACTGTGGTAAGGCTAAAACCATCAAGTCAAGTCAAGTCAAGTCAAGTCAAGTTTATTGTCAATTTCTTTACATGCACTGGTCATACAAAGAATTTGAAATTGCGTTTCTTGCTCTCCCATGCAGACATAGACTAATCTAGGTAAGGACATAGACAGTATAGACATAGACAGTACTCATACATGGACATAGACAGTATGGACGTAGACATTGCTCATACAGACAGTTAAAGTGCAAGACTGGACAACAGAAGACTTGTAGAGAACATACATTAAGAGGAGGTATTTTGTTGTTCTTTTTTCTAAAAGTCCTTTATAGCGTTCTGACATAGTAATAGTAGCATTTGAAGAAATAAATAATTAAAAAGGGTTTTTTATTAAATACACCAGCAGCAGTATGTGTGTGTGTGTGTTTGTATGTGTTTTGTGTGCGTGTGTGCGTGTGTGTGTGTGTGTGTGTGTGTGTGTGTGTGTGTGTGTGTGTGTGTGTGTGTGTTTAGTGCAGGTAGAAAGTGCGGTGTGCGTCTGTGTGTGTGTACCTGTGTATGTGTGTGTGTGTGTGTGTGTGTGTGTGTGTGTATGTGTGTGAGTATGAGTTGTGTGTCAGTGTGTGTATGTTTGGGTTTAGTGCAGAAAGTGCAGTGTGCTTGTGTGTGTGTGTGTGTGTGTGTGTGTGTGTGTGTGTGTGTGTGTGTGTGTGTGTGTGTGTGTGTGTGTGTGCATGTGTATGTTTTGAGTTAGTGCAGGTTGAAAGTTCAGTCACAGATGTAGTAGTGCAGGTGGAATGTTCAGTCGCAGATATGGTGGTGGGGATGAGGGGGGGGAGCGTTGTCAGTGGCCTGGCTGGCTAGAGGCTGACAGTGAAGGGAGAGTGGGTTGAGTGTTCAGTATCTTGATTGCTTGATGCATCGTGCTGCTTGCAAGCCTGGTGGTACGGGAACGGAGGCGCCTGTACCTCTTTCCAGAGGGCAGGAGGCTGAACAGTTTGTGTGCAGGGTGGCTTGTGTCTTTGATGATCATCAGTGCTTTTCGGGTGAGGCGTGCGGTGTAAATGTCCTGCAGGGAGGGGAGTGGTACTCCAATGATCTTCTTCGCTGTGTTCACAACACGCTGGAGTGTCTTCCTGTTTTTTCTCCGTGCAGCTTCCTCCCCACACTGTGATGCAGCTGGACACGACGCTCTCTATGGTTCCTCTGTAGAATGTTGTCATGATGGAGGGTGTAGCACTTGCCTTCTTTAGTTTGCGCAAGAAGTAGAGACGCTGATGGGCCTTCTTCGCCAGTGATGTAGTGTTGGTGGTCCAAGAGAGGTCGTCGCTGATGTGCACTCCAAGGAACTTGGTGCTGCTCACTCTCTCCACAGCATCACCGTCGATGGTCAGTGGTGGCAGTTGTTTTTGGACCCTCTGAAAGTTGACAACAATCTCCTTGGTCTTGTTGACATTCAGCAGGAGGTTGTTGTCTTTGCACCATCTGGCCAGCAGGTCTACTTCTTCTCTGT
>NW_026945639.1:10000-12500 GCF_034702125.1 Engraulis encrasicolus | reverse complement strand
GCTGAAACATATCCAGTAGATATGTGGGTCCCATTCCATTTAGTGATTTAAACACAAGTAGCATAGCCTTAAAATCAATTCTGTAGCTTACTGGGAGCCAATGCAGCGATCTTAAAATTGGAGTAATGTGGTCGAACTTCCTTGTCTTTGTAAGAACCCTTGCAGCTGCGTTTTGTACAAGTTGAAGCTGTTTAATGGTTTTATTGGGGAGGCCAGTAAAAAGACTGTTACAGTAATCAACTTTACTAGAAATAAAGGCATGTATTAGCTTCTCCAGATCATGTTTAGACATCAGGCCCCTAAATTTAGAGACGTTTTTTATGTGATAAAATGCAGACTTAGTAATAGCTTTCATGTGACTGTTGAAGTTTAGGTCACTGTCAATGAGGACCCCAAGATTTTTAACTGTTTCCCTTGCTTTCAGTCCCTTCGTTTCAAGGATAGTAGCAATCTTTTGTCTCTCCTCTCTTTTCCCAAATATAATTACTTCAGTTTTATCTGTGTTCAGCTGGAGGAAATTGTGAGACATCCATTTGTTAATTTGGTCCATGCAATGATAGAGTGATTCAAGGGGGGTATAGTCATTTGGGGACATAGATAAGTAGAGCTGGGTATCATCCGCATAGCTATGGTAATTTATGGAGTTATTCTCGATAATGTGTCCCAGTGGCAACATATACAGATTGAACAGTAGTGGTCCCAAAATGGAGCCCTGGGGGACCCCACAATTCAGAGACATCGGTGATGAGGTATGTCTTCCAATGGCGACAAAAAAACTTCTTTGTTGTAGGTACGATTTTAACCAGTTGATCACTATGCCTGTAAAGCCAACCCAGTGTTCCAGTCTATGTAGTAGTATAGAATGATTAACTGTATCGAAAGCGGCACTCAAATCGAGTAGAACCAAGACGGATAATTTGCCAGCATCAGAATTCAATCTTATGTCATTCATAACTTTAATAAGAGCTGTTTCAGTGCTGTGGTAGGCACGGAAACCTGATTGAAACTTATCAAAATAGCTATTAGACATTAAAAAGGCAGTTAATTGGTTAAAAACAATTTTCTCTATTATTTTACCCATGAATGGTAGATTGGATATGGGCCTATAGTTGTTTAGTACCAGTGCATCCAGGTTGTTCTTTTTCAGTAAGGGTTTCACAACTGCTTCTTTCAGACAGCCTGGGAATATGCCTGTTTGTAGTGAGGTGTTGATGATCTGAAGTACATCTGATGATATTAGATTTAAGATGGATTTGAAGAAGGCTGTTGGTAAAATATCTAAGTCAGATGTAGAGGAGCTAAGACTTTGTACCGTTCTATTAAGAACGTCCACATCAACTAAATGAAAATTTCTCATGAGGTTAGGATTTAACTTCACCATGTGACAAAAGGTGTGCTTTTATATCCAGAGGAAGACAAAGTCTCAGAGAAAATGCACTGTATTTCATTCATTTGGTTTTCCTTTTCCAAGTTGAATGTGTAGGCCTACCAATGGAGATTTGTAAGTATATGCCTATGCTCTATAGTCCATGTGATAATAGATTTGCTTTTCATGTTAAACTGTATGGTTAAATCCTGAGACTTCATTTTATTCATCCTGTAAAATCTGCTCATTTTTAAGGCCAAAATAATCACTGGCATTTGCTAATTGCTGTCTTTGTGGTGGAACGGTACTGTTGGTGATTCTGTAGAGTAGCCAGTGAGTAGCCACTAAGCACATTATTGTTACGACCAATAAAATTTTCAAGAAGACGCTTTTGCACACCTCTGGTTGGGCTGGTGAGGTTGTGATTCAAGTGTAAAGAAATCCTGCACACTGTCCATTCCACCAACAAACTTTAATTCAACATTTTGGTCATCCGACCTTCTTCAGAAAAAGTTTGTTGGTGGAATGGACAGTGTGCAGGATTTCTTTACATCTGACTACCAATAAATATAAATTTGGATATTAAGTTTAAGTATTGTATTATTTGTAGTTAATAATTTATCCCTCTGTTCTTATCTAGTCAAGCCAGACTGTTGAGGCAGAACTACTTCTGATGCAAGCAAACCCAATAGTGGAGGTCTACATATGTGCCTAACATTAGAATAGGTAGGCCTATGTGCCCCCCTGTCTTTGTGTGTGTCCAAGGAGTTGATTGGACTGAAGAGTGCAGATAAGGCCAGTTCATCCCCAGCTGCTAGGGGCTCTCTTCTCTCTACATGACCAATCATAGATTTATTTTAAACAATTGAACGTGAAGTAACTGCACGTATGGTGGGGATTTTTGGTAGGCCTACCTGAAAGAGGGTTTTTTCCCCGTCATAAGACATTAGTCAGCCTACGTCAATTTAATGGCGGTGCTCCGCTAATTACCGGTATGTGGGGCCGGTCTGAGCCAAAAAAATACCCGGGCCGTTTTGTTCTCCCAGCCCAGCCCTGTGTGTGTTTGTGTGTGTGAGTGCGTGAGTGTTTGTGTGTGTGAGTGTGTGAGTGCGTGAGTGTTTGTGTGTGTGAGTG
>NW_026945638.1:25000-42500 GCF_034702125.1 Engraulis encrasicolus | reverse complement strand
AAAGGCCCGGCCATAGGAGCCTCGGGTGAGTGCCTGCCTATTAGCAATTCGTCAGTTTGTGGTCGAGACCGTGCAAGCGCATATTTGACAGGGAGGAAAGCCTGAGGCCAAAGAAGCACTTCCACTGGCAGCGGTGGGATTCGAACCCACGCCCCCGAAGAGACTGGAGCCTTAATCCAGCGCCTTAGACCGCTCGGCCACGCTACCTTGCTACAGAGGCACGGAACAGCAATCCAGCCATTTCTCCGACCAGCTAAGGACCCGACACGCGACTTACGGCTCGCATTGGCAGTCACAAGGACGTGGGTCACGAGTGCTTGTAGGTCACGAGTGTTCTCACGAGCAGGAAGGCTCGGAGAAGGCTTTAGCACCACAAGAAGCCTGCGTTGGCCGGGAATCGAACCCGGGTCAACTGCTTGGAAGGCAGCTATGCTAACCACTATACCACCAACGCCTGGCAGAAGCCAAGGGGACTTTTGCAGCAATTTCCGCTACATTTGGCAACACATTCTGACAGGCTGAAAGCTGTAGGGTAAAGAGCCGCTTTCAATGGCAGCGGTGGGATTCGAACCCACGCCCCCGAAGAGACTGGAGCCTAAATCCAGCGCCTTAGACCGCTCGGCCACGCTACCACCCTGGTCGAGGGTAAAAAGGACGCATCGCCATGGTGCAGGTTTAGATCGCAGGCTTGCGCTTCGAGTCCACTGGCTAAGGTGGTGATGGAGTCTTCCAGCAAAAGCCCCTAGTGACAAATCTTTCCAAGTGCATCTATGTGTGCGCAGAGTCCTCCGGAATGCGAGTCTGGGCAGCGCAGCGGTTATCACCTGGATAAGGCTGCGTTGGCCGGGAATCGAACCCGGGTCAACTGCTTGGAAGGCAGCTATGCTCACCACTATACCACCAACGCCTGCTCTCTATGACCCCCGTGGGCCTCAGGTGGATATCTGCTTGCAGCCCAGCTAGGAGGAAAGGGGTCAGGGAGGCGGGTAAACCACTCACCCGCTGGCAGCGGTGGGATTTGAACCCACGCCCCCGAAGAGACTGGAGCCTTAATCCAGCGCCTTAGACCGCTCGGCCACGCTACCACCGATCGCAGAGGCAAGCTGTGACCGCTCGGTGGCTGACCACGCAAAGGCCCGGACAAAGGAGCCTCGGGTGAGTGCCTGCCTATTAGCAATTCATCAGTTTGTGGTCGAGACCGTGCAAGCGCATATTTGACAGGGAGGAAAGCCTGAGGCCAAAGAAGCACTTCCACTGGCAGCGGTGGGATTCGAACCCACGCCCCCGAAGAGACTGGAGCCTTAATCCAGCGCCTTAGACCGCTCGGCCACGCTACCTTGCTACAGAGGCACGGAACAGCAATCCAGCCATTTCTCCGACCAGCTAAGGACCCGACACGCGACTTACGGCTCGCATTGGCAGTCACAAGGACGTGGGTCACGAGTGCTTGTAGGTCACGAGTGTTCTCACGAGCAGGAAGGCTCGGAGAAGGCTTTAGCACCACAAGAAGCCTGCGTTGGCCGGGAATCGAACCCGGGTCAACTGCTTGGAAGGCAGCTATGCTAACCACTATACCACCAACGCCTGGCAGAAGCCAAGGGGACTTTTGCAGGAATTGCAGCTACATTTGGCAACACATTCTGACAGGCTGAAAGCTGTAGGGTAAAGAGCCGCTTTCAATGGCAGCGGTGGGATTCGAACCCACGCCCCCGAAGAGACTGGAGCCTAAATCCAGCGCCTTAGACCGCTCGGCCACGCTACCACCCTGGTCGAGGGTAAAAAGGACGCATCGCCATGGTGCAGGTTTAGATCGCAGGCTTGCGCTTCGAGTCCACTGGCTAAGGTGGTGATGGAGTCTTCCAGCAAAAGCCCCTGGTGACAAATCTTTCCAAGCGCATCTATGTGTGCGCAGAGTCCTCCGGAATGCGAGTCTGGGCAGCGCAGCGGTTATCACCTGGATAAGGCTGCGTTGGCCGGGAATCGAACCCGGGTCAACTGCTTGGAAGGCAGCTATGCTCACCACTATACCACCAACGCCTGCTCTCTATGACCCCCGTGGGCCTCAGGTGGATATCTGCTTGCAGCCCAGCTAGGAGGAAAGGGGTCAGGGAGGCGGGTAAACCACTCACCCGCTGGCAGCGGTGGGATTTGAACCCACGCCCCCGAAGAGACTGGAGCCTTAATCCAGCGCCTTAGACCGCTCGGCCACGCTACCACCGATCGCAGAGGCAAGCTGTGACCGCTCGGTGGCTGACCACGCAAAGGCCCGGCCATAGGAGCCTCGGGTGAGTGCCTGCCTATTAGCAATTCGTCAGTTTGTGGTCGAGACCGTGCAAGCGCATATTTGACAGGGAGGAAAGCCTGAGGCCAAAGAAGCACTTCCACTGGCAGCGGTGGGATTCGAACCCACGCCCCCGAAGAGACTGGAGCCTTAATCCAGCGCCTTAGACCGCTCGGCCACGCTACCTTGCTACAGGGGCACGGAACAGCAATCCAGCCATTTCTCCGACCAGCTAAGGACCCGACACGCGACTTACGGCTCGCATTGGCAGTCACAAGGACGTGGGTCACGAGTGCTTGTAGGTCACGAGTGTTCTCACGAGCAGGAAGGCTCGGAGAAGGCTTTAGGGCCACAAGAAGCCTGCGTTGGCCGGGAATCGAACCCGGGTCAACTGCTTGGAAGGCAGCTATGCTAACCACTATACCACCAACGCCTGGCAGAAGCCAAGGGGACTTTTGCAGGAATTGCAGCTACATTTGGCAACACATTCTGACAGGCTGAAAGCTGTAGGGTAAAGAGCCGCTTTCAATGGCAGCGGTGGGATTCGAACCCACGCCCCCGAAGAGACTGGAGCCTAAATCCAGCGCCTTAGACCGCTCGGCCACGCTACCACCCTGGTCGAGGGTAAAAAGGACGCATCGCCATGGTGCAGGTTTAGATCGCAGGCTTGCGCTTCGAGTCCACTGGCTAAGGTGGTGATGGAGTCTTCCAGCAAAAGCCCCTGGTGACAAATCTTTCCAAGCGCATCTATGTGTGCGCAGAGTCCTCCGGAATGCGAGTCTGGGCAGCGCAGCGGTTATCACCTGGATAAGGCTGCGTTGGCCGGGAATCGAACCCGGGTCAACTGCTTGGAAGGCAGCTATGCTCACCACTATACCACCAACGCCTGCTCTCTATGACCCCCGTGGGCCTCAGGTGGATATCTGCTTGCAGCCCAGCTAGGAGGAAAGGGGTCAGGGAGGCGGGTAAACCACTCACCCGCTGGCAGCGGTGGGATTTGAACCCACGCCCCCGAAGAGACTGGAGCCTTAATCCAGCGCCTTAGACCGCTCGGCCACGCTACCACCGATCGCAGAGGCAAGCTGTGACCGCTCGGTGGCTGACCACGCAAAGGCCCGGCCATAGGAGCCTCGGGTGAGTGCCTGCCTATTAGCAATTCGTCAGTTTGTGGTCGAGACCGTGCAAGCGCATATTTGACAGGGAGGAAAGCCTGAGGCCAAAGAAGCACTTCCACTGGCAGCGGTGGGATTCGAACCCACGCCCCCGAAGAGACTGGAGCCTTAATCCAGCGCCTTAGACCGCTCGGCCACGCTACCTTGCTACAGGGGCACGGAACAGCAATCCAGCCATTTCTCCGACCAGCTAAGGACCCGACACGCGACTTACGGCTCGCATTGGCAGTCACAAGGACGTGGGTCACGAGTGCTTGTAGGTCACGAGTGTTCTCACGAGCAGGAAGGCTCGGAGAAGGCTTTAGGGCCACAAGAAGCCTGCGTTGGCCGGGAATCGAACCCGGGTCAACTGCTTGGAAGGCAGCTATGCTAACCACTATACCACCAACGCCTGGCAGAAGCCAAGGGGACTTTTGCAGGAATTGCAGCTACATTTGGCAACACATTCTGACAGGCTGAAAGCTGTAGGGTAAAGAGCCGCTTTCAATGGCAGCGGTGGGATTCGAACCCACGCCCCCGAAGAGACTGGAGCCTAAATCCAGCGCCTTAGACCGCTCGGCCACGCTACCACCCTGGTCGAGGGTAAAAAGGACGCATCGCCATGGTGCAGGTTTAGATCGCAGGCTTGCGCTTCGAGTCCACTGGCTAAGGTGGTGATGGAGTCTTCCAGCAAAAGCCCCTGGTGACAAATCTTTCCAAGCGCATCTATGTGTGCGCAGAGTCCTCCGGAATGCGAGTCTGGGCAGCGCAGCGGTTATCACCTGGATAAGGCTGCGTTGGCCGGGAATCGAACCCGGGTCAACTGCTTGGAAGGCAGCTATGCTCACCACTATACCACCAACGCCTGCTCTCTATGACCCCCGTGGGCCTCAGGTGGATATCTGCTTGCAGCCCAGCTAGGAGGAAAGGGGTCAGGGAGGCGGGTAAACCACTCACCCGCTGGCAGCGGTGGGATTTGAACCCACGCCCCCGAAGAGACTGGAGCCTTAATCCAGCGCCTTAGACCGCTCGGCCACGCTACCACCGATCGCAGAGGCAAGCTGTGACCGCTCGGTGGCTGACCACGCAAAGGCCCGGCCATAGGAGCCTCGGGTGAGTGCCTGCCTATTAGCAATTCGTCAGTTTGTGGTCGAGACCGTGCAAGCGCATATTTGACAGGGAGGAAAGCCTGAGGCCAAAGAAGCACTTCCACTGGCAGCGGTGGGATTCGAACCCACGCCCCCGAAGAGACTGGAGCCTTAATCCAGCGCCTTAGACCGCTCGGCCACGCTACCTTGCTACAGGGGCACGGAACAGCAATCCAGCCATTTCTCCGACCAGCTAAGGACCCGACACGCGACTTACGGCTCGCATTGGCAGTCACAAGGACGTGGGTCACGAGTGCTTGTAGGTCACGAGTGTTCTCACGAGCAGGAAGGCTCGGAGAAGGCTTTAGGGCCACAAGAAGCCTGCGTTGGCCGGGAATCGAACCCGGGTCAACTGCTTGGAAGGCAGCTATGCTAACCACTATACCACCAACGCCTGGCAGAAGCCAAGGGGACTTTTGCAGGAATTGCAGCTACATTTGGCAACACATTCTGACAGGCTGAAAGCTGTAGGGTAAAGAGCCGCTTTCAATGGCAGCGGTGGGATTCGAACCCACGCCCCCGAAGAGACTGGAGCCTAAATCCAGCGCCTTAGACCGCTCGGCCACGCTACCACCCTGGTCGAGGGTAAAAAGGACGCATCGCCATGGTGCAGGTTTAGATCGCAGGCTTGCGCTTCGAGTCCACTGGCTAAGGTGGTGATGGAGTCTTCCAGCAAAAGCCCCTGGTGACAAATCTTTCCAAGCGCATCTATGTGTGCGCAGAGTCCTCCGGAATGCGAGTCTGGGCAGCGCAGCGGTTATCACCTGGATAAGGCTGCGTTGGCCGGGAATCGAACCCGGGTCAACTGCTTGGAAGGCAGCTATGCTCACCACTATACCACCAACGCCTGCTCTCTATGACCCCCGTGGGCCTCAGGTGGATATCTGCTTGCAGCCCAGCTAGGAGGAAAGGGGTCAGGGAGGCGGGTAAACCACTCACCCGCTGGCAGCGGTGGGATTCGAACCCACGCCCCCGAAGAGACTGGAGCCTTAATCCAGCGCCTTAGACCGCTCGGCCACGCTACCACCGATCGCAGAGGCAAGCTGTGACCGCTCGGTGGCTGACCACCAAACCCCCTTAAAAATGGGGCCCCCCCCCAAAAAAAAAGGGCCAAAAGGGCCTTTTCCCCCAAACAAAACCCCCGGGGGGAAAAAAACCCCCCCTTTTTAAAAAATTGGGCCCCCCCAAACCCTTCCCCCCAAAAAAGGGGGGGGGGGTTTTTTCCCCCAAAAAAAAGGGGGGGGGAAAGGGGCCAAAAGGGGTTTTTTTCCCCCCCCAAAAAAAAAAGCGGGGGGGAAAAAAAACCCCCCCCCCCCGGGGGGGGGGGAAAAAAAAAAGGGGGGGGGAAACGGAAAAAAAAAAGCCCAAAAAACCCCCCCCCTTACCCCCCCTTTTTTTAAAAAAAACGCCCAAAAACCCTTTAAAGGGGAAAAGGGGGCCCCCTTTTTTTTGGGGGGGTTTTTGGGGGGCCCCAAAGGGGGTTTTTCCCAAAAAAAAAAACCCCCTTTTTTTGGAATTTGGGGGGGGAAAAAACCCCCGGGGGGGGGCCCCCGGGGGGGGCCGGAAGGGCCCGGGGGGCCCCCCCCCCCAAAAAAATTTCAAAAAACCCCCCCCCCCCCTTTTTTTTCCCCGGGGGGTTTTGGGGGGGCCCCGGGCCCGGGGGGAAAACCCCGGGGGGGTTTCCCAAAACCCCCCCCCCGGGGGGGGCCCCCCCCCCGGGGGGCCCAACCCCCCAAACCCCCCCAAAAAAAAAAGGGGGGGGAAAAAAACCCCCCAAGGGCCCCGGGGGGGTTTTGGGGGTTTTTTTTGAAACCTTTGGGGGGGGGAAAAACCCCCCCAAAAAAAGGGGGGGAAAAAAATTTTTCCCCCGCCCCAAAAAACCCCCAAAAAAAAGGGGGGGGGAAAAAGGGGGGGGGGGTAAAACCCCCCAAAACCAAACCCCCCCCCAAACCCCCCGGGGAAAAGGGGGGGGGGTTTTTGGGGGGGTTTTTTTGGGGGGGGGGGAAAAATTTGGCCCAAAAAACCCGGGGGGGAAAGGGCCCAAGGGGGGGGAAAAAAAAACCCACCCCCCCCGGGGGAATTTTTTAAAAAAAAACCCAAAAATTTAAACCCGGGTTTTTTTTTTCCCCCCCTTTAACCGGGGGCCCCCCAAAAACCCCCCCCCCCCCCAAAGCCCAAAAAAAATTTTAAAAAAACCCCCAGGGAAAAAGGGGGGCTTTTTGGGGGGGAAGCCCGGGGGGGGGTTTCCCCCCCCGGGGGGGGGGGTTTAAAAAAGGGGGGGGCCCCAAGGGGGGGGGGGCCCCCCCCCCCGGGTTTGGGGGGGGCCCCTAATTTGGGGGGGGACCAAAAAAAAACCCCCAACCCCCGGGGGTTTTTCCCCCCCCCTTTGGGGGGTGGGAAAATTGGGGGGGGGCCCCCCCCCCCAAAAAATTTTTTTCCCAACCCCAGGGGGAAACCCCCCGCCCCCCAAAAAAGGGGGGGGGGGGCCCCCAACCCCCCAAAAGGGGGGGGGGGGCCCCCCAAAAAATTTTTTTGGGGGGGAAAAAGGGGGGGGCCCCTTTAAAAAACCCCCGGGGGTTTGGGGGGGGAAAACCCCCCGGGGGAAAAAAAATTTCCCCAACCCTGGGCCCCCCCCCCCAAAGGGGGGTTTTCCCCCCAAACCCCCCCGGCCCCCGGGGCCAAAGGGGGGCCCCCCCTTTTAAAACCCCCCCCCAAAACCCCAAAAAAAAGGCCCCGGGGGGGGTTTCCCCCTTTTTGGGGGGGGAAGGGGAAAAAAACCCCCCGGGGCCGGGGGGTTTAAACCCCCTTTTTTCCCTTTTCCCCAAAAAAGGGGGGGGCCCCGGGGGGGGCCCCCCCAAAACCAAAAATTTGGGGGGAGAATTGGGGGCCCCCCCTTTTAAAAAAAAAACCCCCAAAACCCGGGGGCCCCCCCCCCCGGGGGGGGGGAAAAAAAACCCAAAAAAAAAAAACCCCCCCCCCCCTGGGGGGTTTTCCCCCCCCAACCCTTTTTTTAAAAAACTTCCCGGGGGGCCCTCCCGGGGCCTTTTTTCCCCAACCCCCCCCTTTTTTCCCCGGGGTTTTAAAAAATTTTGGGGGGAAAACCCCGGGGGGAAAAAGGGGGGGCCCCCCCCTTCCCCCCCCCCGGGTTTTCCCCCTTCCCCTTTTTTCCCCCCCCCCCCAAAAAGGGGGGGGGGTGGGGGGGGCCCCCCCCCAAAAAATTGAAAACCCCCCCCCCAAAAAAATTTTTTTTGGGGGGCCCAAACCCCAAAAACCGAAAAGGGGGCCCCCCCCGGTGGGCCCCAAAACCCCCAAAGGGGGGTTTCCCCCCTTTTGGGGGGGCCCCGGGGGGGGGGCCCCAAAACCCTTTTTTAAAAAAAAAGGGGCCCGGGGAAAACCCCCCCGGGGGGGAAAAAAAAAAAAAATTTTTTAAAAGGGGGGGCCCCCGGGGGGCCCCCCCAAAAAAAAAAAACCCCCCCCTTTTTTAACCCCGCTAAGGAAAAAAAAAACCCGGGGGGGGGGAATTGGGCCCCAATTTTTTGAAGGTTTGGGGGGGAAACCCCCGGGGGGGGGGGAACCCCCCCCCCGGGGGGAACCAAAAAAAGGGTTAAAAACCCCCCCCCCTTTTAAATTTTAAAAAACCCCCCCCGGGGGGGGGGGGGGGAAGGGCCTTTTTGGGCCCCTTTGGGGGGAAATTTAAAAAAAGGGGAAAACCCCCGGGGGGAAAGGGGCCCCCCCCCCAGCGCAAGGGTTTTTCCCCCCCCGGGGGGGGGGGCCCCTCCCGGGGGGGGAAAACCCCCCCAAAAAAAAAACCCCCCGGTTGGGGGGCCCCCCCCCCTTTTTTTTCCCCCCCCCGGGGGTTAAACCAAAACCCCCCGGGGGGGTTTCCCCCGGGGGGGAAAAACCGGAAAAAACCCCCCAAAGGGTGGGGCCCCCAAAACCCCCCCCTCAATTTTAAAAAAACCCCCCAAACCCCCCCCCTTTAAAAATTTTGGGCCCTTTTAAATTTTCCTTTGGGGGGGGGAAAGGGGGTTTGGGGGGGAAAACCCCGGGGAAGGGGGGGGGGGGCCCCCCCCCCCCGGGGGCCCCCGGGGCCCCCCCCTTTCCCCCGGGGGGGGTTTTGGGGGGCCCGGGGGCCCCCCCCCCAAGGGGCCCCCGGGGGGGGTTTTCCCCCCGGGGGGGTTCCCTTTTAAGGAATTTGGGGGGGCCCCCGGGGGGGGAAAAAAAAAACCCCCCAACCCCCCAAAGGGGGGGAAACCCCCTTTTCCCCCCCCAAAAAAAAGGGCCGGGGCGGAAACCCTTCCCCCCCCCGGGGGGGGGGGGGGGTTTTTTTTGGGAGGGGCCCCCCCCCGGGGGGGAATTTCCCCCCAAAAACCCCAAACCCCCCCAAAAAAAAAACCCCTTGGGGGGTTTAACCCCCAATTTCCGGGGGGGCCCCCAAAAAAACCCCCCAAAAAAAAAGGGGTTTTTAAACCCCTTTTTTGGGAAAACCCTTTTGGAAGGGGGGGGGGGAAAACCGGAAGGGGGGGGGGGAAAAAAGGGGCCCCGGGGGGGCCCCCCACCCTTTAAACCCCCCCCCCCCCCGGGGGGAAAAAAACCCCCCTTTTTTGGGGAAAAAGGGGGGTTCCCCCCGGGGGGGGGGGGTTTTAAACCCCCCCCCGGAAAAAAACCCCCCCTTCCCCCCCGGGGTTGGGGGCAATTTCCCTGGGGCCCCCGGGGGGGAAAGGGGCCTGGTTTGGGGGCCTTTTTCCCCCTTTTGGGGGCCGGGGAAAAGGGGGGTTTTTTTTTCCCCCCCCCCTTGGTTGGGAAACCCCCCGGGGGGGGGCCCCCAACCCCCCCCTTTTTGGAAACCCCCCCCCGGGGGGAAAAAAAAAACCCCCCCCCCCCCCCCACCGAAAGGGGGGGCCCCGGGGGGCCCCAAAGGGGGGGTTTTGGGGGGGGTTTAAAAAAATTTAAAAAATTTTTTTTCCGGGGCCCTTTTTGGGGGGGAAAACCCCAAAAACCCCCCCCCCCCAGGGGAAAAAAGGGGAACCAATTTTCCCCCCAAAAAAAAAGGGGGGGGCCCCTTTAAGGGGGGGGGAAAGAACCCCCCCCCCTTTTTGGGGGCCCCCCCCCGGTTTGGGGGGGGAAAAATTTCCGGGGGGGAAAAACCCGGGGGCCCCGGGGGGGGGGGGGGCCCCGGGGGGGGGGAAAAAACCCCCCGGGCCCCCGGGGGTTTTTTGGGAAATTTTTTTTCCATTTTTTGGGGGGGTTTTTCCCAAAAACCCCCCCCCCCCGGGGGAATTTTGGGGGGGAAAAAACCATTCCCCCCCCCAAAAAAAAACCCCCCGGGGGGAAGGGGAAAAAAAACCGGGGGAAAAAAGGGGGGAAGGGGCCCCCCCCAAAGGGGGCCCCGGGGAACCCTTTTTTTTTGGGGGGGGTTTTTTTTTTTTTCCTTTTTGGGGGGGGGCCGGAAACCCGGCCCCCCTTGGGGCCCGCCCTTTAAAAATTTTTTTTCCGGGTTTGGGTTTTTTTGGGGGAAAAAAAAGGGGGAAACCCGGGGGGCTTTAAAGGGGGGAAAAAAAAATTTTCCCCCGGGGGGTTTTTTTACCCCAAAAAAAGGAAAGGGTTTTTTGCCCTTGGGCCCCTTTTTTTTGGGGGGGTTTTTTTTTTGGGGGGGTGTTGTTTAAAAACCCCCGGAAAAAAAAAAGGGTTTTTGGGGGGGGGCCCCTTTTTAAAGGGGGGTTTTTAAAAACCCCCCGGGGGGGGGGTTTTTTTTTTTTTTTAAAATTTTTTTGGTTTAATTTAAAACCCCCCCAAAAAGGGGGGTTTTTTTTGGGGGGCAAAAACCAAAAAAAAAAAATTTAAAAAAAATTGGGAAAAGGGGTTAAAAAAAGGGGGGGGGGTTTTTTGCCAAAATTTTCCCCTTTTTTTTGGGGGTTTAAAAAATTTTTTTTTAAAAAAATTTTTTTTTTGGGGGGGGAAAAATTTTTTAAAAAAGGGGGTTTTTAAAGGGGGGGGGTTTTAAGGGGAATTTTTTAAAAAAAAATTTTTAAAAGGGGGTTTTTTTTTTTGTTTTTTGGGGGGGTTGGGGGTTTTTGGGGGGGGGTTTTTTTTTTTTTTGGGGGAAAATTTTTTGGGGTTTTTGTTTTGGGAAAAGGGCCCGGGGGTTTTTTTTTTAAAAAAATGGAATTTTTTGGGGTTTTTTTTTTGTGTTTGGGGGGGGTTTTTTTTTTTGGGGTTTTGGGGGGGGGGGGGGGTTAAAAAAATTTTTTTTTTTTTTAAAAAAGGGGGGGGGTTTTTTTTTGGGGAAAAAGGCCCGGGCCAAAAAAAATTTTTTTAATTAAAAAACCCAAAAGGGAAAATTTCCCCAAAACCCCCCCCAAAAATTTTTTTTGGCAAACCCCTTTTACTTTTTTTTCCCCTAATTTTTTTTTTTTTAAAAAATTTGGGTTTTTTTAATAATTAAAAAAATTTTAAAAATTTTTTTTTTAAAAAAAAAAAAAATTTAAAAAAAATTTTTTTAAAATTTTTTTCCCCTTTTTTTTTTTCCCCAACCCTTTTTTGGGTTTTTTTGTTTTTAAAAAAAAAAGTTTGGGGGGGGGGTTTTTTTTTTTTGAAAAATTTTTAAAAAATTTTTTCCCTTTTTTTTTTTGAAAAAAATTTTCCTTTTTTTTTTTTTGGGTTTTTTTTTTTTTGTTTGGGGGTTTTTTTTTTGGGGGGGGGGGGGGGTTTTAAAAAAAAATTTTTTTTTTGAAAAAAAAAATTTTTTTTCAAAACCCTTAAAAAAAAAGGGGGGGCCCTTAAAGGGGGGGGGGGGGCCCCCCCCCCCCCCCGCTCCACCCCCGGGGGCCGGAAAAACTTAAAAAAAAAAAATTTTGGGGGTTTTTTTTTTTGGGTTTTTTTTGGGAAAAAAAAAACCCTTTTTTAAAAAAATTTTTTTTTTAAAAAGGAAAAGGGGTTTTTTTAAGGGGGCCCCCTTTTGGGGGGTTTTTTTTTTTTTTTTAAAATTTTTTTTTAAAAAAAAAATTTTCCCCGGTTTTTTCCCCGGGGATTTGGGGGGGGCCCCCGAAAGGGGCCCCCTTTTTTAAAAACCCAAAAAATTTTTTTTTTAAAAAATTTTTCGGGTTTTTTTGGGGGGAAAAATGGGAAAAAATTTTAAAAAAAAAGGGGGGGTTTTGAAATATTGTTTGTGTAAATATTAAATATTTGTTGATGATAAGTCATGAACACACATATTCACCATTGTCTCTGTTGCTCAGAAATGATGAAGAGTAGAAAGGAGCATGCTCCTGAAGCTACATGTTGCCTGCATCTGTCGGTTTTGTTGTTGTGCTACACTTTAGGGTCAAATAACCATTGGTACACATAGAAAAAAAATCTGTCACATAGTCACAAGTGTTGTTTGACCTGTTAGGTGAAGTTGAAAAATTTCATCTAATGCTATCAAAAGCACACTAGTGTTCCTCAGAATAGTGGTTGAAAAACCCCATATTTCCTTTTGTCATTTTTTATCATGACACTACTGTGAATAACACATTTTCTGTTGTAGGGGTTTTAAACCATGTGCCACTACGCCTAATCCTGCAAAGCAGCAATAAAGAATCTCAACAGCAAGGTTTTTTTCCTGGTAAATACAGATTTAAACCCTTAGCTGTAGCCCTATAATCCCAGCCATTCCACCATGGAACGTGTAATAGTCATTGACAAGTTAACTACCATAGTACTACACCACTATGACATAACCACAGCATTTAGTGATGTACTATAACTTGGGTCATTGCCATTCTGGAAACGCAAAAAAAGGTCAAATGATTGCCACAAAGGACTTAAGTGCCAACTCTGTTTTGGTAAGGACTGTGCTGACACGCTCCCAAAAAACACTCTTTTAAATATTTTTTTTGCATAATATTTTTTCAAAATAGTTGTAAATAGATTGTGCTCCTAAAATCCAACCCCACGTCCACGTCTTTGGAGGCGGTAACAGAAGACAGCAAGCATCATGTTTGCAACGTGTTCTGGCTGAGGGGGCTCTGGTACAAACAGTGTTTTCGCATCTGTCCCAGCACTGCACTTCCTCTGTTGTTTGTTGTGTTGTTTGTTGTCTGTCCATTTTCAAAACCTACGGGTTGGGGGTGTGACCTGTCCAGCTCTGTGCTCCCTGAGTTGTTGTTATTTCCCTCCATTTGTAGACCTACGGAGGAGATGTGACTTGGCCTTGTCAAATGGTAATGGTTTTTTATTTTGGAACAAACCTAACTTTCCCAAAATAATTCAAATTCGTTACCATTTCCTTTAGGTAAAGGAAACACAGTCTTGGATCATAAGAATAACAATACATACTGCACATTAAACTACCGGTGGGGGTGGAAGAGTTGCTTTTTGCAGAGCTACCTGTGTCTTGGTAATACTGATGATATCATATAGCAACCAGAGTGAGGACAAGCAATTGTGACCTCATATCACAACTTAAGAGCAACCATTCATTTATTTCAATCAAGCCAATGTCCTTGCACGTTTGAAACCAATCATATGTCATTTGTAATGTTGTAGACTTAGCTGTTTAATTTCCAGGTTATGAAGTTGATGAGTTTGTTATGTGTAAGCGGAAATCATGTGGGGTTATTTCTATGTTTTTGATTTTGAGTAAAGTAAGCATCGACTCTGGGACTGCAAGAGAGGAGTCATTTATTTTGAGGAGAGAACAAAACGCATGACTATCTTCATGCCGGTCAAGGCGGAGGGCCCTAAGAACCCCGAGAAAGACACCAGGAGGCCACCATGGCCTGGTCAGTCTTACTAAACAGCATGCAAAACTGGTATTAATCTTGAATATAGTATGATGATAACTGTTGGTATCAGGCATGAATGTTGTTGACGTCACCCCACGACCTCCCGACTCCCTGATGTGCCCATGTTGAGGTAGGTGTGGGCAACGTCCATTGCTTGGAGAAGTTAATCACATGCTCATGGCCCTACAGAATGTGGTTTATATTTCCTTTCATGTAAAATACAGGACTGAGGATGTACCCCACGCGCAAGCTACTGTCGGAAGGGGGAACAAGTGACCTGTTGGAAGGTGGGTACCAGGATGAAAGGAGAGGCACACCCACATGGGCCACAAACACACTATCTAGAATCTATTTGTTATCCAGGTTGGCAAACTGGTGGACTCTGCAGGATGGAGACGGGCTGAGTGATTTATAATTTCACCTTAAAAACACTTGTTTATTATCTAGAAGGAACATTGTCTCTAAAGCTACACATGGTTGTTCCACATGAGCAGGGGCACATGAACACTTGCGATAACCGCAAGTGTGTGTGTGTGTGTGGCTGAGTGTTTGTGCGTGCGTGTGTGCATAAACCAACATATGTGCAGAGTATATTAACATATGAAAGTTGTGGTCGCTGACCAGATCACTGGAAGGATACTTCATGTATATGGTCTTTGTCTCTTTGTGCCTCTCGTTGAGTGTCTGGGTATATGTGATTTTAATGCTTTTTGCAGATGGCTGATATGAAGAACCGAAGTATAGGAGAGGGGGAATCTACTGAGATCGAAGTGGCACACACACAATGACTTTTGATTTAGATAATGACAATTGTGGTGAGTATTAACACCTGCTTAGGGGAAGGGTATATAGTACAGTCCCTGATCATCCATGCTTTATTCACGTAAACTCAAATGTATTATTTGGCAAATACACTTATTAGAAGTGAGAAATGGATGTCACAATCACTCAGCCACTCATTCATGAAAGCACACAGGAATTCGGCCAAAGCGTAGAAAGTTTGATGAAGAATGAAGGCCGCATAACAAAATTAACACTGTCTAATCTCTAAACTGATAGCTTGAGGTTTGCGACTCCTGTCGCTTTGTTCTCACTGTGCTTTAGTTGTTGTCTGTCGTATTTTTAAAACCGACAGGAGGGGTGTGGCCAGCCCTGAACTCCCTGATTGACTCCTTGCACCACATCTTTTGCTTAAGTGATTCACAGTACACACGGTTTTGAATGATAACATACTGGATTTTGCATTTCATTCTTAAATAAGCATGTACTGGTCTTTGAATAACTCTATGTGTCTCTGCTTCTGTGAAACTCACATATGGAGAAGAAAAAAATGTCTTGCAAATAATTATAGAAAGGTGGCAGGACTCTTGATTGTACAAACTTGAATATAGGAGCATGTCGCTGGTTCTTCATCGTGGGAATCACAACGAAGGAATTACACAGCTGTGCCGCTTTGGTATGTATGACAGTGTTAAAGTGGTGTCACAGTCCCAGACACCTGGAGATGCTTGTACTGTAACTGCTGATCTGTGTCTGTGGCATCTGTATAGAGTCTGTATATATGTGAGTTCATGCTTTCTGCAGACGGCTGATATGGAGAACCAAAAACTAGGAGAGGGGATCTACTGAGAGTCAAGGACAAGATGGAGGGCCTGGATAGGGCACACACAATGACCTTTTGAGTAGATGTGAATATGTGTGTTAATAAAACACTTTTTTGTGGAAATAGTATTGTATAGTTCTGATCATCTCAATCTTTTAGTTGCTGCAAGACTCTTAAGACTTATTATGAGGCAAATAAACTGGTATTAGATGTGAGAAATGGATGTCCACTCTCACTCTCTGCACTCCAAAAAAGAATGCACAAAGGATTTTCGGCCCAAAGTATAGACAGCTTTAAGTAAAGGTAGACTTGACAAAATACTGTTTTTAGTGTCGGTTTTTGTCGTCAACTTTTAAACAAAAAAAAATCAAAAGGATTGTGTGATCTGTGCTCCCTGAGTGGCTCCTTGCAACCACATAATTGCCGTTAAGTGATACAAAGTAAACCGTTTTGGCTGATCACAAAACATATTTGTATTTTATTCTTTAAATAAACATGCACTTGTCAATTGCATAACTCTGTGGTCTCTCCTTCCATGTTGAAACTCCTCTACTTTTGTAAAAGGAGAAAATAAAGTACAGGTATTAATTTTATTCACAATCTATTCATTAATGGTATTATTCTTTTGTACTGTGTTTATAAAGACTGCTGAAAAATGAGAAAGTATAATTTTGTAATATGGGTAGGAATCATAGTATTATTGTATATTTCTATGTAGAAAGACTAAGCAGAAGAAACAAATCAACACTGTCTCAATTAACTATAATCTACTTTTGTCACTGGGGTGGCAACCTGAATGTATGAAGTGAACAGATGTAGTACCACTATATGTATAGGACAGAGTGTTATTGAATATTCATTGGTTATACATATATGGGATCCCGTCAGTGACCTTTCAGCATTACCACACGTCAGAGCAGCAAAACAATAGCCAGTTCCACTATTGTAAAGCATAATAATTGAAGCAAATCAAACAACCAAATACCAATTAATATGACCTGCAATAGATCTGTTGTGCACTTGATAACTGAAAACCAACAATGTCTATGGCCCCACAAAAAATGTAATATGACACTTGGTAAAGAACATGAAAAGTGCAGTTGCAATAAAGCTGTGACTTTCCTTCACCTTACCTCTATTATTTTCTTTATTTTAGGGTGCACCTGAATGGATTTGAACCCGAAGGGTTGTACTACTAAATGATATTAATGATTTGCATGACGGGGCAAATGCTGCATTTTTCATTGCTGTCACAGCTCTACAAACCTATACATGCCTGGCCGCTTCGCGGTAGTCTCCTATAGTTTCAGAATTACACTCTTTAACTTTTCCCATTTCATTTTCAAACTGTTAGTTCGTACAACTACGGATGCCATCGTGCCACCCTCTGGCCACTGGGGGATATTTTGCCGCATTTACGAGGTAGACTAGTTCGGTTCAGCCAATCAGAATAAAGTAAAGTCAGAGTTTGCTAGCGAGAGAGCAAACTTTGAGAGCAAGGAAACAGTGAGGGGAGACCGCTAGGAACAGAGACCGCCTACAAGTTGTTACACGTATTGTCATAACAGGATTTATTTCATAGCGAAGAGGTTATACACGTTTGTAATTCAGTATATACATCTTTATATGCCAAAATGGATTATTGAGAACTCCGTAGTTAACCGTCGCCAGGCTGCACTGCTACTCACGCCATTCGTCCATCATATCAAATGACACCAGATTCAATAAGTAAATAATGGTGTCACATGTTTAAAATGTGTAGGTGTTATGGACGGTATCATTTTTACAAAGGCTGATGTGGTAATGCAAACACTGCTCCTCGACGTTTTGTGTGTCAAATAATATCGCAGACGACTGGTATAGTAGAGGCTAAAGCTAGCTTTCAAGTCATAGTGGCACTTTGTTATGAACTGTGTATGCTTGTTTTTGTGTTTGTGTTCGTGTTTGGTGATCGTATTTAAAATATCCGTGGCTTGGTATACGATGATCATTATTCTTCTGTACCCCTGCAGTAAATATTACTCTCTAATTCTGTAGTAGTAGAAGTAGTTAAGTGTAGCCGAAGGAACGGCATCGTTTGTTGTTATTGTTGTGTGGAATCATAGTTGTCCCCAATAGCTAGGTCAAAATTCTACGGTGACTTACAAGGTTTTAAATCGTAACTTGCCACAATAACCAACAAACAGCCCACTATCGAAAAGACATTATGGACAATGCTGGGCCCTGTAAAAAGTTGTATCTTTTTGGCATAGCAGTTTCTGAGCTCAATATTTATCCCCCTGTAACGTATTCGATGGTAAACAAATGCACGAACTTAATAAACTAGAAAAAAATCATGAATAATGGGTTTTCAACAATTGCAGATATCATTCAACACTGTGGAAAAGTTAGATATTATAAGTTAGTTGTAAGAATTTTGAGTGGTCATACATTCAAAACAACAAGCAACTTCACTACTAGTGTGTGTGTTGTGTGTGTGTGTGTGTGTGTGTGTGTGTTGTGTGTTAAGTGTTGTGTGTTGTGTGTGTTGTCGCTATATCAGATATGTT